>NW_010556932.1:0-9967 GCF_000687285.1 Phaethon lepturus
CATATACACTGTACTATGTATTATATATAATATAATATAGTAGTATAAAATATAATAACATGTAATAATATTCTATTATCTGTATGTGTTATATGTAACATTACATATAATATTCTATACAGTATGTTGTAGACTAATGACAGAACATACATCACAGAATGGTTGAGGTTGGCAGGGAGCTCTGGAGGTTACCCAGTCCCACCTCCCTGCTCAAGCAGGGCCACCTAGAGCCAGTTGCTGAGGACTGTGTCCAGCTTTTGAGTACGTGTATGAGCACATATATGTATGAACACATATATGTATGAACATATATACATATATAGCAAACACAGGGACATACCTTTTTACTATGAGGGTAGCTAACAACTGGACATGTTGCCCAGAGGGCTTGTGAAGTGTGTGTATGTTCATATAAATATACTTGTATGCAGCACATGTATGTGTGTGTGTATATAGAGCTCCATATACTTGTGTGTATGTATGTATACATGTATGTGTATTTGTATATACATAATATAAAGCATTATATGTGTAAACGTTTTGTTATTTTTTTAGTGTAATTTTTTTTTTTTAAATAGTGTCTTAAGAATTGCTAAAGTTAGAACAGTAAGCCTTATCGGTGACAGGGCATAGTAATTTAATCCTATGCTGTAAATGAAGGCCACTAGCCTGGAAATAGAAAACATTAGCAAATTACGGAAGTAATAAAGTGCATTTACAACTTGAAGCTGTAATGTTAGTTAATACCGACTTCAGCTGTGTATATACCTGAACATAGCATGTTTCTGGTTTGGATCATGATGTTTTAGTACATCTTAATATGAGATTGCTGTAGAAATTAATGTTTCCATTTTTATTAAATTTTGCCCTTTAGGCATTCATGGGGAAGGCTCAACATTTATTACACTGTATGGTATTCTAATGTGGGATATCATTTTCATGGATGACATACCCGACGTTTTCAGAAATTCCTATCAGGTAATTTTGAAAGGTTTTCTTTAGATAGAATTTCTTTACCCATTGCTATAGGCTCTGTAACCATGTTAAAATCTTATTTGGGATTAGTTGAACGTTTTATTTTATTTTATCTGAGGGACTTTCCAGACAGATGTTGGTGTTTGCTTGGTTTTATTATTTGTTATATTGGGCTTGTTACTAAAGGGCTCCTCAGTAACTAATTGCTATCTAATTCTGGATTGACTGTCAGATAGAGTGAGATTCATCTGTCTAAATGCATGTGTCCTATATCTGAACTCACTGGTCAAAGCTTCCTTTAGAGCCAGTGGAAGAATACTGCTGTACCATAGCATTGTTCATCTCATTTGAAGATGATGCATTTCATTTAAAAAAAAAAAAAAAAAAAAAGGAAAAAAAAAGTCTGTTTCTTTTCAATAGCTTTTAAAGGTAAGCCACATTTTTAAACTCAGGTTTGTTAACACCGCCACCCGCTCCACCCCAACATGTTTATGCTTTTGCGATCATCCTTTTTGTCAAAGAAATGGACAGGCGAACAACACTACGCCCCAACAACAACTGCCTGCCACACCCTAAGATTAATGATTCCAGGTGAACTTGGGACTTTTAGCTAAATGCGTTACATCCTACAAATTACAGCTAGAAACAGTTTTAATAGTTGCAATTAGAAAACTTGATCACTCAGTGACATTTGCTAAGAAAACCCTAAAAAGCCATCCTAAATGTTGTGGAACTAAAAAAAGCCAGACAATTGTTGTCTTTCTTCCACCTTAAGCCACTGGTTTTAATTGGAACCCTGGCCAAGAGGTAGAACAGCCAGTGCCATCCTTTTCCTTAACTGGATTTATTTGTACTGTAAGAAATTATAGATTTATATCAGTTTGAGGTGTCTTAGGTAGAAATTTCTTCATATTTTAGAGGTGAAACATGCAGGTTTTTCTTGTCTTTTCTCCCCCCTCCTCCTCCCCTTTACTTTTCTTCACCAGTATGAAGTGGAAATCCTTGTGGCTGAGTCAAAAACCACCTGGTGGTTTTGAAGATGGCTGTCTCCCTAATTAGTGGCCACTACAAATATCTTTTTAATTGACAGACTGGGAGATACATTCCCTCAAGGCCATCGTTACATAGTCCCTTAAGCAAAGGACGTAAAAAATGTAGAGAATCAATCAGTACAATTATTTTGTTAGGCCAGTAGGACTAAACTCACGACTATGAATACCTGAGTCGCTCTGTGTCCCACTAATCTGAAGTATAACCTGTTTATTTCATATTGACATGGACTATGAGTCTGTATGCAGTCATGTCTTGAAATAATTTCCTAAGCCATGAGCACTTGATTGTAAGTAAGTATGTTCTTGGTCATATCCTTGAAGAGCTAGTCAATGATGAAGAGAGGCAGCTTACTACAGAGTAATGGCTATTCTTTGAAATGGCCTTTGCTACTTGATTCTTGTGTTCATCTGACCAAGTAAATTTAGGATTGAATACTGTTTGCAGAAAGAATTGAGTTAGGGTTGTCCTCCTTGCTTTGGAATTTTGAGGTGGGACATGAAGGCGCATGCAGGCTTATAGACAGGAAGGGGACTGCTGTAGCTCCAAAGGCTCCAAAGGCTGGTCAAACAACTCTTCTTGTGGAGTGTCTGCTATTTTTGTAGGATGCTGTATATGTATCAATGTCATGTGTTAAAAGCAGGTATTCTTTGTCAGTGCAAACTACCATTTACTATAGATCTTGCCTTCCTAAATACATTTCCCTTTATATAATCTTGTGTGCAGATTATGCATACTTAAAAGAAACAACTTGTATGTTTATATGTTATAACAAGCCCAGTATTTACAGCTCATTTGCAAATTTTTCTTTTTTAAACTAGTGTTTCTTACTAATGCAGAGCAAAGCTATCATGAGCCTCAGGCACGAACAGCTGAAAGCACACACCTGATTCTCTCACTCATTCCTAGGCTGTATTTTTGTGGGATTAGCTGTGGCAGCATTTTGCGTAAGGCTGAAATTTGCCGTTTTGTAGGTTCACTGCGTTTGATTTTGAAAAGCTAGAATGGCACTCAGCTACTATGTGGTAGCCTTTTTCATCCATATTCAAATTTGAATAATTGCTGCAGTGACTTTCTACAATAATGTGTTCAGCATTAGGCATAAGGCTCTTTCTTTGCTTTTAGGTGGCTTGAGTGTTACTCCCCAGTTTCATCACTGCTTTGTTCTTCCACCTCAAACTGCTCACTGCAGCTGAGCAGTCTTGATACTGATTCCAGATCCTGATTAGAATATTACTGCTCAGAGAGTTTGGAGAGCAGATAGCTAGTTCTTTGTTGCCTGTTAAAGGAAACCTCTGTCCAGAGGTCAAAAACCAACAGAGCACAGGCTATGATGGGGCCAGCGTTTGTTGCACTGGCATTGGGTGTTAAAATATATGCAAATCTTTTCCCATTTAATAAAGGTTTATGTGGTAGGCATGGTCAAGTTAAAGCAACTCAGTGGCTGAGTGAATTTGTAGTTGAGAGAAGAAAAATATGAAGTAGGGCATTGTTATTCTTGGAATTGCTGCTTTGCTGGCAACTCCTCAGAGCTGTATTTACCTTTTTATACAGACGTTCCCCCTGGATTTATACACCGACAGCTTCTATGAGAACAGGAGGGATGTCATTGAGGCCAGACTCCAGCAGCTTCATGCAGCTTCCTCAGAGACGCTGGCAAAGTTGATCGCTGACACCTGGACCACTCAGGAGGGAAAAGCCGCAGCAGTAGTTAACTGGGGGCGTTTTAGTTCCCTCCAGCAAGTTCAGGTGAGGAACTGTTGTCCAGAATGAGCACTCCGTTTGATGAGGCTCGCCATCAAATCGTATATGGCCGTAGTGGGCTCACAGTTTGACTGAGGCGCTGAGCCAAGACTCATGGTGAGTGGTGGGACGGAGGAATTGAGTGGGGACTTCAGCACAGTTCTCCCTAATCCCAAGTACTGTTATTTTTTCCTGATATGGTCACTTTTCCTGTACCAGTAGTTGGGAAAACAGCAGGGATATTGCTGTAGGTAACATCTACTTAAGTAAAGTAAGTAAGTTTCTTGTTACATGTGACTAAACAAAAAGCTGAGATGGGCCCCAGAATATTCTTGTGAGAGTTGGGAAATGGCTGTACAGGAAATGACATTAAAAAAAAAAAAAAAAGAAAGGCCAACTACCAAAATGTCTCTTACAGAGCCTTGTCTCTTGCCTTGGAGGAATGTTTCTGAGTGGTGTTTTTAGGCGACTTTCCAAAGATCTACGCCATTGCAGAGGGGGACTTCCTGACCTGGTTGTGTGGCGTACTCACACGAATCACTTTAAGGTATTTGGGACATCATGGAAGTACTCAGTGCTCAGCTGATCTTGCCCTTAGGTATAAAACCTTCCAGTTGTCAGCCCATACAAACTGTACTTTCTTGTTGTGGTGGAGTTAAATCTGCTGCTCATCTGCCCAGCAGCTAAGGCAAGTAGTGGGTGTATCTATCTGCCATTTCATCACATTTTGCTGTAGCTTTAATGGGTGTAGTGAGAAGCAGCAAGGGCGGGGGGGGCTAGGTATTGTTGTAGAATAAGTCTTCGATTAAAAGTCCTGTAAAGCAACTGTTGCTAATCAGTCCTACACGTTCTGACTGTTGTTAGCAAAGGGTTGCTAATGTCACCACTTGCACAAAAAACAGAATATATGCGACTACAACTATGTCTGCCACAAAAATTGAGTGAATAATAATGGTTTGTGTCTTGCATGGTAGTGGAGCAGGCACTAGCAGACTATTGGACATCTTGGCTGCTGGCGCAACTTGTTACGTGTTTATAAAACAAACACATCTGAATAGCAGAATTTAGTTCTCTAGAATATCTGAATAAGGTGCTGTCAGTATCAGCTGGAAGAGGTGACGCTGCAGATGATCGATTTTTGAGTATGTGGTATCTTCATTCACTAGTGCCTCTGTCTGTGTTTTGGTTACTATATAAAAGGCCATTCTCTTACAGTTAAACTTTGGAACGTAGGTTAGTAATTTAGCACCCACTGGGCCTTCCGTTGTGCTAAACCTGTATTATTTTTGTTGCAATTAACCGCCATAAAAGAATATTTGTAGTAGTCTGTGGGAGCTAATGATCTTTCAGTTCCTCTAGAGGCACACTACTAATCGTCATCCACATTTCTTTTCTTTGTAGCTGGTGGAAGTGAAAGGTCCCAATGATCGCCTGTCCCCCAAGCAGATAATCTGGCTGAGTGAACTGAAGAAGCTGGGTGCTGCAGTGGAAGTTTGTCACGTGCAAGCCGTTGGAGGCAAGAGTAAACGCTTCAGTTGACAACAGAGGTCCTGAGCATGTGGGTAACTAACTTGGGTGTTTTTAAAGGAACCAGTGTGACACACGCTCCTGGCTGCTGCTTATTAAAAGTAAAGTAGTTTCTTCTAAAATTACGGCTTCTTGGAACACTACTGTAGTTATTTTTAGCACAAAACATTCTTAAAATGTTTGAAAAGACTGTCAGTACGATTTACTGTGCGTCACTTTCTGTTCTGAAGAACAAAGCCTTTCTCTTCTATATAACTAACTTACTCCGCAAACTGTAATCTAGGGTTTTTGCGCAATAAAGAGAAACAGCTGCAGTAACACTGGTACCAACTGAGAACATCCTCTACAATAAAAAAAAAAAAAAAAAAAAATGTGGTGCATCAAGTTCTGATCATTTCCATGTTGCCTGTGCAGCCTGTGTTCATTATGTTGTGCAGGGTTAGCACCTTGCCAGGATTGTCAGGATCAGCATGGCTCTCTAACTGTCCCTACTTTTTATTACATATTTCAGTTTTATATAAAAAGAAATGCATCTGGTCAACGATGGCATAGGGTAAGGCATAAAACTCCTTTTTTAAGTGCGGTTTTAATGTGCTGCTATATATGACAGGATAATTTATTTAACAGCTCCTTGTGTTGTGGATATCTGTATAAAGGGGAAATCTTAGGGGTAGTAGACAGGAATCGTTCAGGGTCAAGACTGCACGCATTTAGTGTGTCGGTGTTGAGTGTAGTCTACTTGGCCCCACATAAATGGATGTGTTTTCTCATTCAGAAACAAGTCAGTCAACTGAAATGGAACCAAAAGGATGAGTTCTCTTCTAAGACACCAAAGTCCTGTGCGTTTGTCTCCAATATCTTTTCTATGGAATCTTCATTCTGATACCGAGTAAGGTTTGCTGATAGCAAAATTCTGCTTACTGTACAAACAGCAGACATTGTAATAGAATGTAGCGAGAAATTAAGATCATTTGCCCATCTTTTTTATTAATCATCTTTCTACAGCACAGTGTCCCTGCTTTTCTTGGGAAACAAACATACACAGCCCTGCTATTTTTTTTTTTAGAGGGAGTGAAAGAAACCGCCTGAAGTTTGCTGTGGAAAGGTATGAACATTTATTTAGTCTGATTTACTTCACATTCACAACTCAGCATCAGGATTTTATACTTCTCCTGGCACTGCTACTTTACTCAATAAATCATTATCAATCAGGCACAGAGGTTTTAGTTTCAGTTGAAATAGTGAACTCTAAGCCATCACAGCAACAGCATTAGAAACTTACTGCCTAGAGCAATTTGAGGTACAGCTTTCTGTCTCTTAGGTTAGAGGCACATTTAAGATTTCATCCTTCGCTTAAATACATGTTAGAAACTTTTTGGTTGTAATGTCTTTCCGTCTGAGCGTGCCAAAACCTTTACCCCACTTGCTACATTTTCATTAAAAATACAAGGCAGTTAATATCAAAGTGGTATTGCAGGCAGGTGCAGGCCTGGGTATACATATACATACAAACACCCACTTTTCAATGCGTTTCTGGAATGAAAGAAATTTCTTGGGTACAGGGCAGTAAATGGTGAATAGAGTTGTACTACCATGATCACAAAGTCTACAGTGAGCTCTACCTCACAGGAATTAATGACACTGAAGGTACACTTCTTCAGCCGTATCAACCAGCATTTCCTATTTCCCGCCTCGTGGTTTACAGTGTAGTACAAAAGTCATGATAACAACAGCCAGTAACAGCCAAAATAGTGCACGTTTTCTAGAAACAGACAAAAAAAATAAGCTTCTTGGTAGTTTTTCTACTCTTGCAACACCAAAATGGCATTAACAGTGTCTTGTTTTAAACAGTGAACAGAAATTAAGATTTGAAAATGTGTACATATATATACACACACACATACATATATATACACACTTGTATGTCAGTATTCTGTACACAGAAGTTAAAGATACATACTCACACCCCAAAATTGCTCTTGAAAGTTATTAAAGAAGGATGGTCAGAGCCGTCCCTACTGACTACAGTTACAGTAAGGCAACTGTGCAGAGTGGAGAATATTTTTAAATTAACATTTAGTACCTGTCTTTTGAAAGTGAATTAAAAAAAAAAATTAAGATGTTTAACATTGAGGAAGAAACAGCACACACAGGCACACGCGCGCACACACACACACGCGCACACACACACACACAGTAGTTGTTCCAGTTTCTCGGCAGGCAAGTCCCATGCGAACACAAGGAAGCAGAACCTTGTCTACATTTCCAGGGGAACGTGGCTGGCCCCCCCCCTTCCTCCCCACAGGAGGTGCCCCCGTCTCTCCTCCCCTGTGCTTGTTGCCATCTTGGCCTCTGCTTGCCTACCTCCCCTTTTGAACTGTGTAAATTTCTTTTTAACATCTGTTTGGCAAATAGGTATTTAGACAGGTTTTGTTCATTATAAAGGCATATTATTTTTAACTCAACTCCCTCCCATGCTATATATATAAAATACAAAGACCATCTGCAGCATCTGTACACATCTTAGAACTGAAATGTAAAAATGTCTGAAATCTCCTTATTAAAAGACAATCCTGTTTAAATATAGTACCCATTTTTTCCCCCAAAGGGTACTAGCCTAAACATTAATATTTTTTTATTCCACCAGCTGCCTGTGTGGAGCAATTTATTTACACATTTTTGGTACCTTTAAACCAAAAAAGTTATACTTTCAAGGAAAAAAAAAAAAGAAAAAGACACCATAGTTTTAACTGTAATTTTAAAATAAGAAAAAAGAATTGGTACCAAAAGACACTAAGCACACAGGTTGAGGTCTTTTATGTCAAGTATCAGGCTAGGGAAAGCAGTAAGCTAATGAAAAAAAAAAAAATCACAAAAGCAAACATTTTAATAATGACTTGAACAAGTTAGTTAGACGACTGCTCCAGCAAGCTTGTAAATAAACACAACTAGTTTGTGGACCATTTAACATGCTCAGACCATCCTGCAGCATAATTAGGCAATTGAGGTGAATACACGTTTTTTCCTCACAAACAGTTGACCAGAACCAAGCTGGCATTATGGCGTAACATGCATGTGCACATCCGCATGCAGACACATGGCCACATGCGTGCACGCGCGCGCACACACACACATTCGGCTGCTTTACATAAAAACAGGTTTTCAGGCATTTGGTTAGTTAAAAAAGGAAGCCTACCCCACCCCTCCCACCAGCCCACCTTTACCATGAAGCTGCCTGCGTACCCCCAGCAAACCAGTCACAGTGCAGGAAAGCAGCACAGCCCGTGCCCCCCTGCAGCTTTGTACGTTGGCTCATTTTGAGCCCGGGGAAAACAGGGTGCTGTACGCACTGGACTTTTCTAGCACAAAGCCTGCACCTGTAAGGCCACTCCAGATGCATATTCTCCAAAATAAATGCTTGAGCCATCTTGGACAGCCAAAACCCACACTATCATTTAGGCTGTGCTGAAGACCAGTTTGGTTTTACAAACAAAAGCAGAGCTCCAAATCCTGTCCCTCCCTGCCCTTTTTTAAACTCTAATGCATATTACCACCATACAGCTTCCCCCCGCCCCAGCCCCGATAACTGAGAATGGCTTCTAGTCTATCACATAAGGCCTTCGGTGCCTTCACTTGTGAGTCACACCTGAATTAGAGGCTTAATGTTGTTTCAATAACGTCTGTGTTTTGTGCAGAAATCGGATAATGTAAAATACAGCCTCACTGTTAAAGAGAAGGTAGTCACCAGCAGCCTTAACCTGTAAGAATGACACACGACCATTCCTCCACCCTCCCCGTATACTTCACTCTCTTGCTTTTCTCCCTGTGAATCTTGAGGCTTTTCCTGCCACAGCATCCAGGGGAGAGGTATCATTTAAAAGGTTTTAGAGCAAAGAGGAGGATTCTGCATTACGCAGAGGGAGGCTGTCGGATTTAATTCCCTCAAGCAATGCTCATCCATTGCACTGTCCATATGGACACACATGTATGTAAAAAGAAGGCACCACTAACCCCTCCTTCCAGCGCCTGCTTCCAAGGGACAACAGCAGGATTTGGCCTCTTGGAGCATGGCCTCCTTTCTGGAGCCCAGTAGGACTCGAGCATGAATTCTGCTGAAAGCTACTTCATCCTACAACAGGATGAGGAGAGGGTCTGCAGGGATCAGGATCCGTGCAGGGATATAATGGTGAGTATTTGAGGTGCTTATATAAAAATGTGAGGTGCTCATGAGACTTACAAACATGTTTACCCTTAAAGAGGAAAAAACCTGTTGTCTCTTGAGCTGGCTGCCTGCTGTTTCCAGAAACGGAGAGGGGGAAGTGGGGGATGGAACAAGAACCTACCGTAACTATCTAGTGTAAAAAGCTGGGGGGGTCAGCTGCATTAGAGTAATCTTGCTACTGTTTCCTCCCAATTAAAGGCACTTCTAGAGCTACTACAAGACCATTATCTACAGTAATAGTTAGAAGGTTAACAGTGCATTGTCCTGAAGTTGATTCCTATAGTCTAAAGTCAAACTCATAACGGAGAACACAAATCTGACTGTTAGTGAATATATTTTGGGGAGAGAAAGAAAAGGGAAACAAAGATCTGTCTCAAATGCTTATTTGAGACGCAGAACTCCAAATAATAAAGATCACATAGTTCAAATGTCTAGGAGAATGGAAGAAAC
>NW_010556932.1:10108-28222 GCF_000687285.1 Phaethon lepturus
AACACAAATCTTACTTTTAGTGAATATATTTTGGGGAGAAAAAAAAAAGGGAAACGCCCCCCCCCCCAATATGGATACACACTGCATCAACACATAGGTAGGGTGATCAAGTGACAGAACATTAGTATGCGTGCAGGTAGGTAGGTATGCATACAAGTATTCTTCCTGAAGAGGCAATCTGATAAAATAGTTTGTTCCCAGATTTCAGCTGTCGGTCTATGCCCGCTGCACCTAATTACTTCAAATTGTCAAGCTGTTTTGACACAAGAGTCACTTCAGTCACTGTCTGGGAAAAAAGGTATTTCAAGCAGAACCCTCATTAATGACCACACCAAGCCTTTCAGTTAGCTACTGAAATGCTCCATCGCATATAATGAGCCAAACCACAAAAACACCAACAGAATTGGGGACCAGAAGCCCTAGCAGATGAGAACTACTGAAGACAAAATTGTGCGATTTGAAGCATGACTCGCTTTGCTTTTAAATATTTGTGCAAAACTTACGTAATGTTTGTATATAAAAATTATTACAGCTTTCAATGCCACAGTTAGCAGTGTTAACTTAGAAAAGACAAAACGATATGCTGTATTCTCCCCAAACCTTTCAACCATCATCTTAGTCTTCATTTGCAAGTGTCTCAGTGGATAGCCAGATTTTGGCACCGCTTAAAAACTTGCTCAACGGTGTTCCCAGAATGCTCCGTCTGCACAGGTTCCCTACAGGAGAAAACGGGAACGAAGAGGAGAGAAAGTCTGGGGCCCCAGAGGTGTCATTTAAACCATTTGCTCTGAAGTACATCCTGCTTTGATCCAGTTCCGAGCAGTTGCCTTGCAAAGAAGAGTTGCTTTTGTACTGCCGAAGATTGCGGTTTAACATGTCTACTTCATCTGCCAGCAAAGAAACTTTATGGAAAGCAGTGATGAAGCCACCGTGATGAATCTGGGCCTCGGGAACCCAGCGGAAGTAGCACAGTTTCCACAGTTTTATTTGTGTTCCAGAGATACGGGGTAGAATTACGCCATGCAAGTCAACAGGCTTTGCAAACCAGTCTCTGAAGTACTGTTCCATACTGTTACTCTGACTCTCTGTTTGCTGTAAAAAGTCCGGTTTCAGCTTTAGTATCAGAGAGTTTCTTCTTGGAAGGAACTCTTGCTCGCTGATGATCCCATTTTTTAATGCTGGGGGGACACCTCGCAATGTGGAGCTGTAGTTTTTCTGCAGAAAATAAATACTGGTAATTTTCCAGTTTAATGTTAATTTGAATAGCAGATTTCCCTGAGCTGCTAGGATGCATCATCCAGGCAAATGATGTGTCCTTTAAATAGTTCTGAGCTTGTGAGTTGCTACTGCAGGGCTCACAGGGTAAACTGTGGCCACCTGTGGCCTTTAAAAAGTAATACATGTTTTCTAGACTTTCTAAAACAACGAATAATTGAATGAATCGGTATTCACTGAAAAAAATTACAACCCTGAGGGGAAAAAAAGTGGCACGTCATCACTTTTCTATAGGTGAGATAATGCAAATGTCGGCAGTGAGCTCAGCCATAGCAGAAAATGTCCCGGAACACAAGGCTCAACAATTCACATCTTTACTTCTACAGAAAATCATTCCTTTAGGCTGGGAAGCTAAAAGAACTAATGCTCCCATTGCTAAACTGAGGGTGTAAAATGCTATATAACTGTAAATTTTTAAGCCTTAACACCTTACGGTTAAGCACAGAAACAGTCCATTCACGGACAGATAGCACTATAGTTACCTTTGAGCGTTTGAAAGTTTTCACTGCTCCATTTTGTACATACGGTGCACTCTTCCCAATATACAACGGGTTGTGAAAGAGCAGGCGATCCCTGCTGGTAAACTGCAGGGACCAGTCCCAAACACAAGGAAATTTGAGGCCTTTCTCATCACCCAGTTGAATATTTTTGCTTATGGCAAATTCCTGCAAGAAGTTAACATTCAGGCATATTAAAAATCAAAGAAAATAGACTTATTCACAAATCCTAATTATAAACCAGTGCGTAACTATAGGGCAAAGAAGAGCAGGGATATACTTTAGAGGTGGCTGCAGATCAAAGCAACAGAGCAGCAAGACAGTCTGCTGCTGGAGAGAATGGCTCTTCTTCATCTGTGCAATGCAGAGGCAGGACTAATGCTTACTTTGCAAAAATTACACTGCAATGATACTAAATTGTTTGTTCGTTTACTCTCAACCCTCCTCAAATTGTTATTTTGAGAACACACAAATGGTCCCTCAGTGCTCTACTACTTTGTAAGGTTAGAACAACCTACAACTTTAAAGGGAAAACATTTAACAAAATAAGTAAGTCTTACTTTTATCAACTGTCAAGTGTTTTTTTTTCACACATTCTGACAAGCTCCAGTTTTCAATAACCTATTTAAGTGTTCAGTTTTCTAAATACCTTCATTGTGCATTACCATCTGAACTTTACACAGTCTTTTCCAACTATTTAAACAATTATAGCAAGAGATTTCAAATTTTGCCTGAAGTGTGAAATTGTATTCATTGCCTGTCATTCTGTTTTATCCGTTGCAGATATAAATCTGTTTCCTAGAGGAGCATAACTAATAATGTACAATAACAATGTGTTTCTAGACAAAAATTAAAAAGAAAATCAATAGAGTTTTTTTTTTAATAGTTACTGTCTATGCAAAGATCTCCTGAAAGGACATCCTGATCACATTCATCTGGGGAGCTGAATATTTTGCCCGGAACAGAGCATGACATTTTGAAAAATACAAAGGAATGCCATTTAGTTGAGATGATGTTATTTCCAGAAGGGCATGCTGGAGTGTCTTATTTGAAAAGTAGGTGTAACACTTCATACTCACAGTGCTTTCCTTTACTCGCTGGTGAGGACAATTGAAAAGGAAAGTGCCAAACAATGAGATACGTGCACTGTCGTACAATATGGTCAAGTACATCTCAGAAAACTCGAAGGCTGCTGGGTATTGTTCTAGCAGCTGCCAAACACAGTCAAGAAACATCAAGAACAAAGGAGACTGGGAAAAGAAACAGAGAATTATTAGATTTAACATAAGCTCTTCCCAAGTCATACCAATTTCTGGGCAGTTAGTGCTCCATTAGGGTATTTAGCTCTACCTCTGGTAACATTCCTCAACAGGGCAAACTCTCTGGAGTATTGTGGGTTTTATGATTTTATGCCACTGTTAATACCCTCTATTCCCGTTCAGCCACTTTCACAAGCAACTATGTCAACTGGCTTCCTCCGCACTACCTTGCCACAGCTTTCCCTTCTCTGCGAGAAGCCAGTCAGTTCGTTCCTGGGCTCTCTCCATACTCATGTAGCTGCAAAAATGCTTTCTGCCATCTTGTGCATCCCTCATAGCTCCCAAATTAGCGCTTGCTTACTACTTGGCCTTATTTTCACAATGTAGATACTTCCTTCTTGTTTGAAATGACTGGCGAGCTTATGATTCAGCCGCGTGAACTTCCCACTACACTTTCTAGCTCTTCCCACAGTAGCCCATGAAGGGCAAAAGTATAAACTATCATTTATATAAAGCTTTAGAAATATATCCCTCTTCCCAGCTCCCCTCTTCTGTATATCCTTTCGTATGGTCAAAATACCTGCTTCCTTATGATTTCCCCCTTGGCATTTCGGTTTCTTTATCCCTTCATGCATTTTCTCTGCTTAGCGCTCAGTGTCCTCAGTTTATCTGTTGGCTCCACTCTTTGGGGAGATTGTTTTTCTATTATTTTTGGGCATTGTCCCTGAAAAAGGCTGCAGACCTGGGGTCCTCTGTTTCTCCAACTGCAATTGCAAGTCTCTCCTTTGCAATGAAGAGGCCAAGTAAGATTAGCTGGAAATACTGCAAATCAAGCACTGTACTACCCTCTGTTAATCTGTGTACCAGGTCATAAAGCTGCAGTGCTTCTCTATCAGCTCAAAATTTTGAAAAGTACCATGTATTGATACAACTTTGCATTCAAAAAAACGGCGATGAGAACAGATACCCTCGGTAAAACAAACCAACCCCTCCAAAACCACTCCCAACCCCCTTTTTCATTTTAAAAGGTGGGCTGCGTTAGCATTTATAACAGTGGGCCCTTTTCCTGTGTAACACTGAAGCAACCTGAAAACCCAGCACCTGGTATTTCACTGATTCTCACGTAAGAAAATCTCTCTCTATCCTCATTTTCTCTAACATTAGTTTCATGAGATTTGAAAATTTTAAAAAATATTTTTACTTTTAGATTTCTGTGTGAATAAAGGTTCAGGCTGCTATTAACCAGATACAGTTATCACATACAAACACAATTCATTTTTACCTCTTTGTCAGATCTCTTTAAGTGGTTACACCTATCTAAAAACTGATATCCTGCCATGACCCATTCCTTCTGTATTAAGCTTTGAAATCCAACAATTGTTCGAAAATAGGGATCCAGCATGACTTGAATGAGAGAAGCAGCAAGACAGGTCAGGTCCCGTCCTTCTTCCTCTGTGAATAACATACAGAATGTATGAAATATATAAGGTACATATGCACATACACAGAATTAGAGCTCAAAAAGCGTCACCTAGGTTTAGTGTTTTTTTTAAAACACGCTCTTTGCTGCTGTAATTGTTCTTACAGTTTCCAAAGAAACTAGAAGAAAAAAACACCTTTGTTTTTTAACCTGGGACTCATACAAAAGGTTCCTGCGGTATCCAGCACAACAACGCATTCATCAAGAACAAAATACCCACCCAAACGCCTGGTATTTAAACCAAGATGTGCTGAGAAGGAGGGTGTTCATGTTGCTAGAAATTTTCCACCCTGAAGCATTTTTTGGAAGGCCATTATATGGGAAGAGTGGGATATACCAGCTGAACAGGTCTCGTAAAAATTACAGAATTTCCAATCTCAATATGAGCAAGTTTCTTCAGTGTTGTCTTTTTCTGGAATATCTGTTTGCACTTCCACAACAGCAGCAGCCACTGTTAGTGAAATACTTTTGTAAATAGGACCTCTGAATAAAACTGATATTGCTTATGCAAGGAGTATTGGCCCAATTAACACAGTACAAAAGTTCACCTTAAAGTTTTGATTCTAACATATCGTTATCAGAATAAAAACCACAAAGTTTCAAAGTGAAATATTCCTTTGATGCTATGGACTATACTACAGTTCAGATAAATAACAAAATTATTTTCCTTTCTAGTTCTAAAATATTTAGAAGCAATGAGGTTTATGTACAAAGATTATAGTTGATTTTATCTAAATGTCTTTACCTACATTACCACACTACCGCTAAGAATTACAGCATGCAATATGGTTGTATTACCTTGCAGAACTACAGAAACGTGCTTACACTCCATCATATATACAAGCTCAGCAGAATGCTTAAGAAACGATCTAGACGGGAAAGGAAAGTGATACAACAGTTAATGTAACAGGTTCACACTCTAGAAGAAAAAAGTATTTGGGCTATCTACATTTACCAAATTAATATATTAAAACAGAGAATCCTTCAGCTAATTGACTGCTTAGTTACACCGGTGACAGTTTTTCACATCTCATTAACCATCATTTCATTAAGAGTACAAACCTAATATACTCTAGCCAGTGAGTATTTTCCAGTGAGGATAGCCACTTCTCTTCAGTTTCTTCAAAAGGCTCTGCAACAAGGAAAGTAATTACATTGCAGAACAACTTCGAATAACTATTCCTGTTATTCCAATTCTATTAGAATTTGTTGTTATTTCAAGAAAATAACCACCATGAAAGAAGGACAGCCCAGCATACCATTAACACACAGCTGTTTGAGTTTGATATGTGCAGCCTGGATTTCCTGGATGTTGGGGAGACACTTGTCCAGATCAGACTTGTAAACGTCACTTCTCAGGGGATGGCTTCGAGTTATCGCATTACAAATCCTAAATAAGAAAAAGAATCAGCCATTTCATTACTGGAGATGAGAGAAACAGTCTTTCAAGAAACATGCCACAGTCTTTAACTGCAAACAACTAAAACCACATAAAACATGCATCTCATTTAAAAAAAACACCACCAAAACAAACTTTTCTAGTTTACATTCAGGAGATGCATTGCTCCTGCCACAAAGCTATTGACTCAAATATTTTTGGTATCTGCTACTTAGGAAACAAAATAATGGAAACGCTGGATCATTAAAACAACATGTTTGGGAAATGAAAATCTGAGGCTGACTTACGGTTAAATAGCTCTATTCAATTTTTAATTTTCCACAATTTTTAGCAAGAGTTGTCTCTGCTAAATAATCAGAACATATATAAAGTTTATAAAGCCAGGAAATCTGATGGGGTTTCAAATAAAACTCAAGTGCTCCAGCCTAACGTGCAATGCAAGTATTTGTACTACTACAAAAAGTCACCCTACAAATTAAACCAAGGAACCAAAAATACCAAGCTAGTAAACTATTTACGCAAGGCACTAAATGCCTTCATCTTTCATCAAGGACAGTGAATGACAAATATTTCACAAAAATCCTGCGTGCATTGTGGCACTAAATCTATAGAAGGGTATTTCCCAACGCCACAAATAAATAATTTGTACTGTGTCTTGCTGAAGCAGCTAAATAAATCTCCACCAACATAAGCTGTATTACTGTCACATCAATAGAGCAGATTAAGTCTGATCCTTTTATCAATAAATGCTGTCATCTGAATGACTAGCCGCCAAAAAATAAACATCCCTGAAAATTTGAAAATTATTCAGCATTTGAACTGAAGTGGACCTTGAATAGAAATTGTGTCAGAACTATATTCAGAGAACAGTTTCTCAAAATCTGCTGCACTACAACATTATAAAGCCAGTACCCTCTCAGTTAGCACTTGCTGCTGTACGTTACACACAGTCACCGCTTGCGTTATCCTACGCATCTGATTAAAGAATAACGTAACTCATCATTTACCTTTGATCAATTCTTCTTTGTTGCAACACATCTTTAATGTTGGCCATTCTTACAAGGGCACTCCCATTAGGGTGATTCCAGGACCATAACTAATATGGGAAAAAAACACAAAGGAAACAAAATAATGCAGGTTAGTGTTATTCCATAGAAATTGTCTTCTTAATGCTACACACAAAACTATATTAATTGGCATACATATCTATAAGATTAATATTGTACAATGATCAATAGCAGTCAGAGAATAAAGATTACACTTACTGGCATTCGTCTCCCAATGAAAGAGTAGGAATATAGCTTGAGGTCTTGATCTGCTAAGGAAGATGGAACCACAAAATATTCCGGAAGGCTTGGGGAAAAAATATTGATACAAAAGGTTACTTCTCCCTACATATTTTACCAGGTTTTCTCTTGTTGCAATGTTGTCTTACCAACTCTGTTAAACTATAATGCACCAGCCCCTATTACCGCAGTGCTAACCGGTTGTCCTGTATGTCTGCATGATCTTGCGTATCATTGGGACAGCTCAGATGTTTTTGTTTAGAAACGTGCATGTTTCAGAGGGAAGTACAAAGGCATGAAAGCAACAGATGCCCAAAATATGACATTTCCTTTAATGACAACACTTGCAGGATCTTTCAACTGAGGGCCTCTCCAGAGAGTGGCACATTTAAGAGGTGAAGTGCACAGTTTGGTAGAGGAGACAGGAAAAGACAGTATAATTGCCTTGTTTTCTTCTACTTGCGTTACAAGAGAAACTTACCAAGTAGATATCATATAACCTTCATTGACTGAACAAACTCTCCACTCTGATGCACCTGTCCTTTTGATTTCTCTATCCCAATCAGAGTAAGTTTCAAACAAAGGTGTCTGCTGACCACTGGCACTGCCGATGCCACCACCACCACCTCCTGGGTCTATTCCATTCACCTTCTTTGCTAGGAAAAGAAAATTCATCAATGCACACTTAAAAAAGAAGAGAAAAAGAATCAAACTCTTCACCTTCCTAATTACAAGAATGAGCCACTAGCATCAGGACTAACGATAACTATTTTTAGAATTCAACAGATCAGTGATTTAATGACAGCTTGGTGATACATGAAGATACAAGTGTATTTTCTCCTGCAATTTCAACAAAGAAGGAACACAGAATTGGTATGTTGTGCCGCTTGACAGAAAGCAAGACATACTAACACTCAGGAACAAATGTTATCTTCAGTCACTAGACTTCTCTCTTCAACATGCCTAAGTTAGCAGCATTTTAAAAACATGTACTGTTTAATTAGGTACCTTATGAAGAAAGCAAAATAAAGACTCTATAATTTCAACAGCTTTAAGTGATTGCTGTATTAACAGCAAATAAAATAAATTGAAAGCCTGGTTAAAATATATTTTTTTTTTTATATATATGCAAAAAGATGGCCTACCATTTTGTGGCCAGGGACCAAGAAGATATATAGTCTGTTACTAATACAGAAGTATTTCCTTTGCTGGTCATTCTTTAGGTGCCAAAGAGGCAGTCAGCCATGTCAAAAGAGACTACATTTTGTTTCTTGACACTTGGAAGTAAATTTTTAGATGAACATTAAATAGACTGAGACTCAACCCTGTTACCTCCCCCATGAAAGCTCCTAGCTTTAGCAAGAGTCTGTAAAGATGGAAGTGCCTGCCCAAACAAAGCAGAATAGAGGGTCATGGCTCTACTCTCATCTCAGTGATTTCTGAAGAAATTTTTCAATTTCAACTTCCTGTGTCTATCAACTTCCGTCTTGCACTAGTACTCGGACTACTTATGTTTTCAGAAGAAAACTGGACTAAAATCACAATGAAGTAGTTGTTCAAAGACAATATACAGAGAAATACAATAATTACCCAAAAATATTATAATTTTACTGTTCAATGGCAGAATATAATTATCAATTATAGCCTGGGGAAAAAATGATGTACATATACACCAGAGCAATGCAGGCTCTTTATGTTCCTCAGGAAGCACAAAGACAGTATCTCAACTTATACTTTACTGGCACTAGCAGGGATAGAGTCTGATAACCACAGTGCTGGAATTGTAAGAACAAAGCCAGAGATCTATGTTACAAACACCAGGGTTCACAACAACAACAACAAACCCCACCCAAACCAAAAGTATTTCAAACTCTTTTCTCCAGCAACTACAGCACAGCAGAACAACTATCTTTTGCCATTCCGGTCTGCTGCTCCAGAGAACAATTTTTACCCACCTTATGTAATTCTTCCACTACGTATTTTTCCATACAGCAAACGGTATTTTAAGGACAGAGTAAAGGCAACTTTGTGACGACTAACATTTTGTTCACACTCCACTTCAACATTTTGTTGTAATTTTATCTGCAAATTGGCTTCCTCCCTACTACTTCATAACGCTAAAGTACACGGACCTTAATAACCGCCCAAGTTTTATCAGGTAAGCAATTATATGTGTAATTATGTGTGCAACAATCACATGCACATTTATTTTTGTGCATGCACAGGGCAGTCATGTAGGCACCTGCATGAAAAACATGCATTTTCGTGCAAATTTGAAGGCCTAAGCTCATAATTCCACGACATTCAAATTCTGTAACAGGCTGATCAGTGGTTTCTAATGCCAGCTGCTGAGTGAATATTTCAGTACCACAGAACTACGTCAATGGCACTTTCTCTACTTGGAGGCTTATTATGCTAGAGCTGATGGTTTTCAGCTGTGTATTGGCCAGGGAACACTAAGCAGTGACCGCACAGCATTACACTAGAAATCAAGTTCCAAAGGCATCTTTTTCAGGCTTACCTAACTGACAAGGTTCAGTTGGAGATTGGCCTTGAGCAGAGAGGGTGTGCTCCAACTCAGCAGGGGTGGTGGAGGTTTTGAGTGGTAAGAACTGCCTAGTAAGCCTCTAGGAAAGAAGGTATGGAGTCCCAAGTTGCACAAATCCTCCTGCAATACCACCAGAAGAGAAACTTATTCCCAAAAGAAGGGCAGGTGAACAAGCCTGCCTGATGGGAGATTAGCTGGGTACCTAGAGTACCAATATAGGCATACAATAGGAGGATCGAAGCGTGAATTGAGAAATAGGAGTATTCATGCTGACGTAAGTGCTGACATAGGTAGTTTTGTTTCAGACAGGAAAGACATTTCTTTCGATTTTGGTCGTTAATGTCTATCGCAATGAATGACTTACATCCAAAAGTAAGAGGTTGGGTGCAGGACAAGCCAATTTTATTACCCCTGGAGAAAGCCTCAAATACTTTTTGCCACTGCTTCTAGAAGACAGAAGTCTTACTAAAATTACATATTATGAAATAGGAAAAAAAGAGTCATCAAAACACTTTCATGCTTACCTGGATTATGGTATATTTCGCCAACATACTCAAATGCAAAAAGAAGCTGAAGATCTGTTGGCTGAGAATAATGAGCTATTGCAAGGCACACCTAAGAAAGAAACATTTATTACTGTTATTTACAGACACAAAATTTATTGCCCTTAATTATGACAGTATGAAATACACACAGCAAAAGTTAAAAATCAGTCTTCTGATATTTTATTTCAACATTTTGAGAAGAGTCAATTATATAGTTAAACATACTCATATTTGCCAAGAGACCATTACTGTAATCACAGTAAGTGGATTCGTGACCGTCTATCAGGAGTGACTAACTGATAAGGGTGGACTAAGTTTTTGCAAGAAAGGTCAGGCTGCAACAGGCATCCCTAAAAATGATTCTCTGTATCAAGAGAGACAAGCAAGGACTTTGGCTACTCTGCTGTGCCTGCCTACCAGCATACAGATGTAAGGAGGAGAACAGAAAAAGAAAAGAGCACAACACACAGGTGGTGAGCACAGTACAGCAAAATCTCATTTGTAATTGGTCTTTTGATAATTATTTTTTTTTAAATGAAGAGTGCATGTCAACATAGCATAAGAACATTAGAATGGCCATACTGAGTCAGTTCAAAAGGTCCAACACTGTTCCTGACAGCGGCCAGCAACTGATGCTTAGGGAAGAGGGTAAAAACAGAGAAAGCATATAATGAAATGTTACCAGGATATTTTTCAACAGTTAAAACCAGTTTTTTCAGGTACCACCTGAACTAAAATCTGGTATCAGTATTCAACAGCATTTGACAAACTTCTTCTACAAAGCTGTCAGTTGAGCCAAGCGTTTTTTGAAGTGCGACTTCCCTTTATAAAAGCCCTGTTGGTTCTTCCCTAAAGTATCATATTTAACCAAAAGTGTCTTGTTAAATTTTTATCATCTTTCCACTAATTCACCCCATATAGGCGTCAGGCTTACCAGTCTGCATTACCCAAAACTGTCAAAAATTTCTGCTCTTGGAAGGGAAAACAAGAGGTTATTCTTTGAAGACTTCCGTCATGACCTATGTCAATCCTACGTATCATTAAGCGGTATTCCAAAATTACAAAGGGAATTGATGAATATAAATGAAAAGCAAGCTGTCTGGTAATAAAGAACAGCTCTTCCTCCAAGTTACTTGGAAATAAGTAGCAACTGACGGTGGGAGATGTTTTCTTCATGTTAATCACTTGTAGTTTGTCAGATGAATGGCAGGCCAAAGATTATCCATCAATCTCCAATTTCAATAAAAAGTGAGTTTTTAGAGTAGGTCCTTTTGCCAAATGTGAGGGATCTACAGTTAAACATGCCAGTCATCACCCCCTTCCCAGTCCCCAGCTGATCTTGAGAACTGAAACATAAGCCAAACTTTCTGAGGGTAGCAAGATGTCAGCTTCATTAAATTTTGGTCTAGCCCTTACAGGTTCTGCCCCAGATGAGTGGATTTCATTCACAAATGAAACCCACGCGTAACTTCTAGATGCCTGCAGGTTTATAGCAAGCTCCAACACTGTCTCTGACAATCTGATGCATTAATCAGGTTTAACCAGGCTGAGTCACAAGCCCTGCCCTGGGAATGGAAATTCAACAGAGATTTAAAAAGAGAGAGATGCTTGGGGCACAAGGAAGAGTCTTGCCTAAATCTTCACATTCTCTGCAACAGTCTCGGGACCAGCATCATGTAAGCAACGGGTCTTCTGCCCATATAAATTGCTCATTTTGGTAGAACCCTAAGATTATTAAGAATGCAGCACATGTTTTAGGATTAGATACTAGACTTCAAACACAGTTATGCTTTGATAGCCTTTGTCTCTTTAAATGTGGATCTTCACTAATAAATACAAAAGATTTGACAAAAAAACTAACATCTAGAAGACTGAAATCCAGGAAGAAAAAAACAACTTTCAAGTAGAGACTGGCACTGTTGTTCTCCAAATTTCAGGACTAGATTTGGAATTTTTAGCTTTGCCTTCTTCCCTCAGTATTTGCTTCTCCATTTTACTAAAATGTACCTGCCTTATCACTACAGAAAATACTTAATGAAAAGGAGGTTATAAAACACAAAACTTTATCGAACATGTTCAGATACAGAAATTCCATGTGACAGAGTTTTTAGTTAGGGAACAAAGACATTGTATAAGTTCATCTTATCATGACCTAAAAATTTTCCATTCCGTTTTCTTCCTTCCCTTCAACTCTCCATGACGTTTTGTATTTGGCAATATGTTGACACAATTTATTCACTGCTTAGCAGCTTTAGATATTATTTTTGGAAAACATTCTGTGCATCCAAGAAATTGTTTTCTGTTAGTGAAGGAAAGTTTTCTTATTGTCATAGACATAAAAGAAATATTTGTGTGACATACAACTGAAGGAATACTACTACTGGCAGCATTGTGCCACAGGGAAAAACTTGGGAACTTGCGTATGCTGTGTTCTGCATGGAGAAAGTTATTGTACTTTTACTAGCTTGTATGCAACAGATATGGCATTATGGTACCTTCCCTATATCTTTATTTACTTTGGCTTTTGATGGGGACATTCCTCACTATTTATGAAACCAGTAACGACTGTAGACTAACTTGAGTTGAAAATGGTTTTTCACAAACACTTCCCAACAAAAGAAATCCTATTGAGTCTTAGAAGAATAGTTGCTTTAACTTTTCTCCCCACACTTTCAGTTCCACAGTGAAGCTGCAAAAGAAAACACAGGATAGGCCATTCGGGGCAGGGGCGGCCGCAAAAAACGCAAATAGTAAAAGCATCACCAGGAAGTTAGTCTAGCATGACTTTTCAAATGAATATTTATAAGCTTAGTTCCAGGATTTCGTGAAACATTTAATAACTACCATGAAGTAAGTGGAAGCCACGCACTCGTGATTTTACTGTACAAATCAAAGCTGAAGAAACCAGCTATTCCATTATACTTGGCCTCTTCTAAGAGACTACTTTTGCCTATCACTCAAAATGAAACAAAATGGAAATCTGCGTACATACACATTTTGACTTTCATTTTTCTATGTAACTTTTCACTACCTAGTTACTACTACTAGTAACTGATATTAACAGAGCTACTCCTCATCTTCATTTACGGGAGTAAAGGATGAAATCCTTTTACTAGGCTGATCTACTCTCGAGGATGAACTGCAACATTAAAAAATTCCACTGTGCTGCCAAATAACACAATAGAAGTACAGTAAAACCTATTTTTAAAAGCTGCAGCTGAAATCTCTGTCATTTACTTGCCACATTTGAGAAAAAGAGTATGCGCGTGCTGTGTTAAGAGGGGTAAAATTGCAGAGGGCGATGGTAAGCATTCAGATCTGATTTGCAAAAAAATGAGACCATAGCTGTGTTTTTGAACACAGCACCTGAAAAATGCTCCCAGGTGTTCCACAGTATAAACATAACTCACAATACCAGGTATTGCATGGGTGAAACAGTCCACCTGTAGATTACAATACAGGTTCAGGACCTCTACTTCCATTATTAAAAAAAAGTACTATATTTATCCTGCTACCACCTTCATTTTTACATTTTAGACAAATTCCACTCATATTTACACTAAACAAGTGTTAAAGACATGTTCATTTTATTCCTCACTAAATCCATGTAGTAGTTTTATTGTCTGAAAGTTTCAAATGACGAGCACATTCCACAGATCTCAGCAGATTATCACCGTAAGTAGAAAGCTCTTCTACTGGAAGACAAACATGTTTTACAGGAAATGTTCTCATATCAAACTGAAAAATGTTTGGTATTCTTGCCAATTTACAATTGTGTAAAGCTGCAGATATTTAGGCTCAGTCAAATCCAAGAGAATAGGCTGCTTGTTGGAAAGTTCATTTACTAACAACAGTAAACACAATGGCTGTAATTATTTCATAGTACAAAGGCCATTTCCCTATGTCAGTGTTCCCTTTTCAACCCCTATCTGAGAAAAATAAATGGTAATTTCAGGGCAAGCCCTCCCCTTCTTCAACATGAATTTTACTAAGGACAAGAGTTTCAAAATATTGTTAATGCTCTTGAAAAAGATAATCTTGAACAGTCATATTTAAGATGTGCTAAGTTAGCACAGCCCTGCATTTCACCTCCTTCCCTAAGCCGAGCTACCTGTCTTATGAACTCACTGGAAGGATGCCGTTTTCCCTTGCTGTTCTGAGTAAACGCCTGTAGTAGAAAGTCATGCAACCAGGACCAGATCAAGTCCCACGGACAGAATTTGTTAATCTTCCTAGGCAGGAAGTCTTCCTGGGAAAATAAGCTTTTAGGTAACAAGACTTTCAGCCAACAATACTTTCAGCCCTAACCATCATGCGTGTTCTCCTAGCTGCCAAGCCATGAATCTCTATCAATTGAGAACTGGTTTCTTTTTCCCTTCTATAAGAATTCCAATACCAGCTATACATAATACTTAATTTGGTTTGAGTACAAGTAATTCACAGGAAAGGAAACAGAACAAGGATTTCAGAAGCTGAAGTAACTTCATACATATCAGAATCCTTGTTTGTACAAGAGTGTGTTTGAATTCTAAGTACAGGTTTCCTAAAGAGAAACATTAAAATACATTGCTATTTTAAAAAAATACCTTCAGATAAGCTTAGTTCTGAAAAAAATTTTCTTCACCCCTCCAATTCCACTCCAAAGACTATAAAGATAATACCATCTTCTCATGCAACCCCAGTGATCTGAGATATTACCAATTTTGTGATCTGTATAAACGATTATAACAAAGTAATACAGAAGTTGGGGGGTGTGGGAGTGGGGAGATGGCATTAGAAAGGGTTAGTATCATTTGTCCAAAACTCTGAGTTTCATACTATTATTCTTCATAACAATTAGGAAAAAAGTTGTTCCACCCCATCCCAAGTGTTATGACGTGCGAGAAGGCTAGTTTTGATTACACAGGAAACAAGATAAATGATTTGAGATAAATAATTTTCCTTTTGTTTTAATTAAGCATGTGTTTCTGAAACTGCTCTCATACTCATTTAAAAAAGCTTCCTGAAGGAAAAGAACTGAGGGAGTTCCAGAAGAGAAAGGGACTTAGAAAATGGAGAAACATTTAGGAAACAGGAGATTATAGGGTGTGTGCCATTCTGTGCACTGCCAAGATTCATATGTGTGGTGAGGCAACGCACTATCCATCATCTAACAGGCATAAGGTCTAAAGCCTCACCTTTCCATACATTTTAGTTTCTTAGTCTAATGTCAAGTATTGTAGTAGCTAGAAATTAGCAGGGGTTTTCAGTTTGACTGTTTGTTGTGATTTTTGGAGCAAAATCATCCCTTTTTCTTTAAGGAATGTGAAATGCTGCTTCTTTTACACTGCCTAACTTAAGACTTCCCCAACTTGCTTACCCTTGCTTCCCCATCCTCCACTTCCTCCCACACCCATCTGGCTTTCCTTCCTGTGGAGACTTTATAGCTCTATTTTAGAGACAAAACAGAATTAAACTGCTAAATAGTGACAAATGCGTGTTTCCATTCCCTCTATTATTCCTTAACTCTTGTCTCCCAAATATCCATTAATAAAAATGAGGGAGAAAATATTTACTTGACTGAGACAGCATTTTATTAGCATGTATTGGCTGCAACTAATGTTGAAGGTATTTTTCTAATAGAACTCATTTGTAACCTTCTTCATAATAATTTACCCCAGAATACACTAATTCTGCTTAAAGGTAGAGAAAGACACCTCTGAAAAGTTCTAACGATATTACCCACGCATCATGTCTATACGTAATAAGTCAGTCCGGCTGTCCACCTCTGAAGCCTGGCTGGTTTCAAATTAGGATCCTTCTTTTCACACTTATGACAAAGAAACTCAGAATACTCTATTACAGTAAGTCAGCTTAATACATAAGGGTTATTCTCCCTTATGCCGTGTTCAGCAAATATAGACACCTCCTTAGGAATAGGTTACATTCTCTTTGCCAACACCAATTTATGCAGCTGAACGCTGTTGAGTACTTCCACTACATCCAAAGAACTATGCAAGAACTATGAAACAATTTACTTAACTGTATAAAGTTATTATCTGTTCTCCTTATAACTATTCTATATATTTAAAACTCATTTTTAAATAGTAATTAAGTGTATTGTTTTTATTTCTTTAACTAATGCTCTAAACAGAACATTTGCTAGCATCTGGCAACAAATCAGAGACATTTATAGTCCCATAGTTTGAAGTGTGTATTTTAGTAGGTAGCTATTTCATTTTGACCTACCAGTGCTTTATTCACTGGTGATACTCCTCTGTATTACCAGGATGACATTTAGTTAGAAATCTCCCTGCTCTAATTTGTATAGCTGTCTGTATGTATGTGAACTTTGCTAGAGGAAGCTATTTATGATTTATAAAGCACTAATGTGCAGGTCTCTTGCTTTACAGAACAGAGATTGTAATGTTAACTGTAACATCACCTTCCCTTAAGGGAATAAGGTGGAAAAAAACCTTATTTGAAAAAACTTCAGTCATAAATACTTCAGACATGATTTTAATTACAGCCTGCTGTGTTGGGTTTGCATGGCAAGGGGGGCTACAAGGGTGGCTTCTGTGAGAAGCTGCTAGAAGCTTCCCCTGTGTCCGATAGAGACAGTGCCAGCCGCCTCCAAGATGGACCTGCTGCTGGCCAAGCCCATCAGCAACAGTGGTTGCACCTCTGAGATAACAGAGTTAAGAAGAGGGGGAAAAACCTGCACAACTGCAGCCAGAGAGAGGAGTGAGAACATGAGGGAAACAACTCTGCAGACACCAAGGTCAGTGAAGGAGGGGCAGAGGTGCTGCAGGCACCAGAGCACAGACTCCCCTGCAGCCTTCTATGAAGACCATGGTGAGGCCGGCTGTGCCCCTGCAGCCCGTGGAGGACCCCACGCTGGTGCAGGTGGATGCACCTGAAGCAGGCCGTGACACCGTGGGCAGCCCACACTGGAGCAGGCTCCTGGCAGGACCTGTGGCCCCCTGGAGAGAGGAGCCCAGGCTGGAGCAGGTTTGCTGGCAGGACTTGTGACCCCGTGGGGGACCCAGGCTGGAGCAGCCTGTTCCTGAAGGACGGCACCCTTCCCTGGAAGGGACCCAGGCTGGAGCAGTTTGTGAAGAACTGCAGCCCAGGGGAAGGACTCAGGTTGGAGAAGTTCCTGGAGGACTGTCTCCTGTGGGAGGGACCCCACGCTAGAGCAGGGGAAGAGTGTGAGGAGTCCTCCCCCTGAGGAAGAAGGAGTGGCAGAAACACGTGATGAACTGACCATAACTCTCATCCCCCATCCCTGTGCGCCACTGGAGGGGAGGAGGGAAAGAATTCAGGAGCAAAGTTGAGCCCAGGAAGAAGGGAGGGGTGGGGGGAATGTGTTTTATGATTTGGTTTTTATTTCTCATTATCCTACTCTGATTTGATTGGTAATAAATTAATTTCCCCGAGTCAAGTCTGTTTTGCCCGTGACAGTAATTGGTGAATGATCTCTCCCCTGTCCAGCTGAGGAGGGGGAATGACAGAGCAGCTTTGGTGGGCACCAGGCATCTAGCCAGGGTCAACCCACCACAATAGGCAACAGTGTCTGTTCCTCTCAAAGGGGTTTTGCAAACGCGTAGCATTAATCTGTCACTTGTCATTAGTTCTGCGGTTTCTCAACACTAAGGACCCAAGAAAACCTTCATAAAACACATAAGCACAACTTATCCAGTTCATTTTTTACTCAGGAGTCTTCATATCTAGCTCCAAAATAAGCAGAAGCAAATTTGTGAGGGGGGGAAAATAGAGCTGACAATTATTTTGATTTTTGTCAAAGAGATGACTGGAGATTATGCCCCCAGGTCAAAGGGAAAGA
>NW_010556932.1:28253-47730 GCF_000687285.1 Phaethon lepturus
AGAGGGTCCAGTGATGGGCTACCAAGATGACTATGGTCCTGAAGTACATCTTCTGAAGAAACTGGGATCATTTAGCTATGCAATGGAAACCACGACCAGGAAGGTTGTTACAGACTCGGTCTTGCCAGATGACCTTATGGGCAGCAGCCAGAAACTCATCTTGGACATTCAAGCTGGACATCAGGAAAAACATGCAGCACTGGAATAGGTTGCTCACAGAGGGAGAAGGCTCTCCATCCTTGGTGGTTTTCAAGATACAACTGGAAAAAACCCACAGCTAACCTGGATCTAATCCTGGCAACTCTGTAGAGAAAGGTGGACTAGGTGATCTCCACAGGCTTCTCCCATCCAGCACCTCTGACTCCATGGTCAGTTCTCTATTACAGCATTCTCTTGGTCAGAAAACAATGCTAGCACACTCAGCCAAAGAAAAGAGTAGGAATTCCCTCTTATGAGAGCTCAGTTATACTTTAAATCTTGGTCCTCCCTACAAAAGTTATGCACACAAAATTATTTCCAAGTAGACAGCTACCAGTGTTTTCATGCACAAATAGCTGGATGTAAATATATATTAAAGAGGCCCTTCAGAACTATAAGGAGGTCTGACCGCTCTCCTTTGTTTTTAAACATCAGGACAGCCTTGCTAATATATAGTATTTGAAGGGCAGGAAGAGAAGCCAGACAAAATTTAAGAGCATGGTGCTAGCATGCCATTTAAATGCCAGAAAGAACAAAATAACTTCATTCAATATGCTGTGTAAGACTGTTCTAATTGTGCTCACCAGCATCCCAAAATAACTGAAGCAAAATCCTGATAGAAGAAACCCGATTTAAGGATTCATGGTATTAGACATTTATGTTTTAATGGTAACAGAATAATGCTATTATGGGAACATTAGATTAGGTTAACAAAACCTTATCTCCCTTCAGTAAAAGTGGGCTTCTGTGATACACCCACACAAAGTTGCAGTAAGCTACTTGATGCATCACAACTGCAATAGTAGCCACACAGTTGATATTAGGATTTGTACAAGTCTTCTCCTCTAGTGAGTGCATTCTGATATTTGGCAATGGCAACTGCTACACTTTTGGTCACCACCAGTACTAGCTTTATAACCAGATTCAGGTCCTTCTGAATCTCTAGAACTAGCTGTTCTTCCTGTCAAAAGAAATCATGTTAGACCATGTAATTATAAACGTATAAAGCAAGCACCTTCATAAAAAACTTTCATTTTTTGCACTTGTGTAAGTAAATGCAGCACAAAAAATGTTAATGAGACCCTGAGTTTATGCTGTCTTCCTCCCTCCTCCAGGCTAATCAGTCTTCTTAGTGCCTCTGACAGCCAATTAGAAACAGTTGCTACAAAGATACTGCAGTCGACAAGCTGCTCCAGGGAGATTTCAGAGCAGCTGTGAAAGGGGAATTGACTGCTGAAAGACTGCCAAACGTGAAAGGTTACAAACAGCAAAGGCAGCAGGCGGGAGGAACACAGAAAAGTAGCAAGGGAAGAACAGTCTACTTCCTTACTGGGCTTCTGCCCATGGATCTGTACCAGAGGGTAAAAGGTGCAGAAGTGACGAACTGGTTCACCAGTTACTCAGTTGATACCTGCAAACAGACTTACGTCCAGGCAGATGGTTCTTAGGGCTTGCAGGCTTAAGCTCAAACTTTATCCTAATGAGGAGGAGAATTCTTAATCTCTGTGAGCAAACTGGGTCATTCCTTACGAAACGATTGCTATGCCACGCCTGGCCACGAAGTGGTGCCATGGAGGTCAGAGGAGCTGTAACTCAACTAGCCTATGGCACCAGTCCAGCACACGTAAACTGGCAAGCTAACCTTAGGTAGGCTAACCATCTCCGATTAGCAGAAACCGATCTGGACCTTAGCAGGTTAAATAACATTGTACGATTTTGTTGAGACTTATGACAACAAGCGTTAAAGCTGGAGAAGGAATGACGTTTGAGGAATGCAGACAGAAGTAATTCCTCTTGTCAAGAGGTATGCAAGTCTTTTCTAAGAAAATGTTGAGAAAGAGCACATACAGTTTTATGTAGGTTAGACAAACCGGTCATTCCAAGAGCTCATTGGAGAGTTTGCTGAGTGAAGCAAATAAGAAATGTACCTATGGGCAAATTAAGCTTATGACTTTCAGAAAATGTATTAAAAGTTTCAAACATTTTCCATAAAACGTAAACATCTATTGTACAGCTGCAATGCAGTATTCAAATTCCAGTCTTTAAAAAGATTTGTTTAATAAATTAATAATTTTTAAAAGTACAACAGATCTGACAAGAAACGCAGGTTTATCATATATGAAGAGAAACAGTTAATATATCATGTTAAATTTTTTACCTAATAATTTCGGACTCTAGACAAAGATCAAAATACTCTAACAGAATGTGATTAATTTGCAATTCTTCCCCTCTATTTCTCTATCAAAACATCAAACAAAATGTTCTCATTAGCACAGCTGTTGCTACATGTAATGACTACAAGGCAAGATTTCATAAGAAGATATAATACCTTTTTTGCACTTTCAGGACCCGCTTCATCAAAACGAAATCTGACAATACGGAAGTCTTTGCAATAAATTATTAATTCAGTTGGATTAAATTTAAGTTTTTGGTTGGGACCAAGAACCTTCTGCTTCCTCTTGGTGTCATTCACTGTAAAGAAAACAAAAAGTTATCGGATAGTGTTTTATAAGTATACAACACAAGACTGGCTCAACAGACACCGTAATGCTGCTACCAGCGGTTTTTCATTTAATAGTACATTTCAAATGTTCAACTGAGGTAGAAAATCTATAGGTCCTCCTGTTGATCAATCTCCTTTCAAACAAGTGGCTGAATTAGTTTCCTGTATGCCCACATTATTTTTGTCCATCAACAACTTCACAAACAAGGAATTAACATGCAGTTTTCCCAAGAGCAATTTTTGCTCCCAGACAGTTAATTGTGTATGCTGCAATGCCCTTCTGATGCACAGTAATTGGCATACATGCTGGGGGGGGTTGCTTTATTTTTTTTTCTTTAACTTGGATGTATAAATAAGCGCTTCCTTACATAAAACTCAAGAATGTAAGTCTAGTAAATTGCCAGCTGGCCAACCAGACAGCCTGTGTCTCTTGGCCTATGTACCTCCTTTGCAAACAGAGAAGGTTAAGTTGTAAAAACCAAGCATCACAGAAGGCACAGAGATTTTATTTGTGGTAACTGGGAAAACTGGGGGACATAGCTGTTGAGTGACTAATTGTAGATTTGAGGACCACTAGCTACTAACTTGCTAAGAATAAGACAAGACTGAAAACTTGAGCATTTTTGTTGTCAGATATCCCAGCTATGTGTATATTGTATGTGATGCGCTTTTTGCAATCTAGCATATTTAAATGGAAGCGATTCAGATGCATGAATATTAAAAACATTGCTAACAAAATTTTGTACTGTTGTAACAGGTGTCTACCCTAGAACGCCTGTTGATTCAGTTTTAAAACCAATATAAAGACCCAACTTAATAAGTCTCCTGCACGGTACCAAGTTTTATTCAGCTTTTAAGGCTATTATCCTAATTTTAAATAAACCAAATTTTTCAAGTCAGGGAAGATTAATGACATAACATCTTTAACATCAACAATTCTGTACAACCTAACAAGCAGTTCACAGTTTTGAACTGAGTAAGTTTAAAGCCTGTCATCATACTCCACTATTTTTGACATACCTGTGACAATCTGCTCAATGCATGTTAGTGGGACATCATGTTCGCCAAGGAGGAGGTTTTTGTAATGGAATTTCTGAAACACACGAACTCATAGCCATTAATTGCAGTTCTGCAGTTTGCAACCAGACATACAGCACAACTTTGAAGAAACTATGATAAAATTCAGGCATGCCAAGACCTTGCTGACATGTACCACCCTTGCCTACTCACAGGCAATTAAAGGTTGTGGAAACAGCTCTCTTGTGCTGGTGCATGTACACCAAACAGTTTAGAAACCCCAGCGGGTTATGGAAAATAACCCCACTACTTGCACTTGAATTTACTAGCCTTAAAAATTGCTGTTAGAAATTCAACACTATGGGATGTGTAAAAACAAAACAAAACACCTCCAACTACTGCTGTAACCATAGAAAGAAAAAAATATTACTTCAGCTTTCAGAAATAAGTTTTGACAACTACATGTCAAAAATTAGATTTTAAAAGTAGCTTTGCTCAAACTTACTAACCATTACTGAATAAGCATTTATCTACTTTCAGAGCTTTACCCATACCTAGTTAATGGAGTGTTTCTTTTAAAAGCCCAAAATGAAAGTGAAAACTCTACTGAAAATAACATACAGCTCGCAACTTGGATTTCCAAACGGTGCTCTGTATGCTGCTCTGTTCAAAAACTGATAGAGGTTTTGAATGGCACATGTTAAGCTTTGACAAAGACTTGGTCTCTTTCTCCCCTTTCCTTGTTGCTTCATCTACAATGAAAACTCATTTCATGGTTACTTTGTCCTCCATCAGTAATAATGGCCAATAAAACTTGGACACATTAAAGGCTTTGCTGATCCGATGCTCGTCTAGTCACAGGAACATTTGCAATTATATCTTCAAGGAGGACCGTGCTTTTATACAATTCCTGCTTTGCCTTTTGTAAAACCACTTCCCAATAAAGCCTCCACAGACAGAGGTAAATAGAGCCGGCTGTACTTCATACCAAACTTGCTCTGTTCTGATATTCTCAGTGAAAGGATGGAATAGCAACACATTCAGAACAGGACAGTGGAACCTCATCATTCAGCCTGCTTTGTTTTAGAAGGCATCATATTTATATCAGATATGAGGCAGATTCACTGTATTCTAATTAAATCCATTTTAGCTCTATCACACTTGTTGCCATGATGTAGCAACGTGAACAATAACAAACCTGTAGTGGCATTGGATCATCCGTAATAAAGGAAATCTTGAAGTTAGTGCAAACCAATTTGCCCCACAGGTCATACTGACTTGTATCTGTTGCGATGCATTTTCTTACAAAATTTACTTCATTTACCACAATTTCACCTAAAACAGAAAAAGGGGAGGGGAAAAGAGAAACTTATATAAATCTTGCAGGTACAACAATTCAAAGTCTGTAGTACCCAGAAACCCCTAACTCTTTACTTGTTTCAAATTATATACCTCTTCTGGGTAAACCTGGCATTTAACTAACACCACACCAGGGGGAAGGGGCCGGGGGGAAGGGACTACTTTTCCAAAACAGACAACATTGTGTAGTAGTTAAAAAAAAAAAAACAAACCACACCACTTTCTTTATACTCAGACATAAAATTCTGCAATTCTTCACTATTAATAATTCATTGCTTTGGACAACACTGTCCTTTAAACAGAGGCATACATTCATGTATTTCAGCTACTATTTATTTTAAAAACTGCAATTAGCTGGCCATTGTTAAGTACTCTAGAGAGTTTTATGAACTTCATGAAGTCAGAATGATCAATCCACACCTACTTTTTGCATTTATAAACAGATTTTCAGGTGATTTCATAAAAGAAAAACCAGAACACAAACACATTAAACACTCCTCACCATCTCAAAGTTTCTACTGTGACCATCTAATGAAGGAGACCAACCATTTCCTTTTGCAAAACAGAATATCCAAATCAAGAAAAAATTTTTATGCTAATTCATCTGGGATAAGCTATGAAATAAAAAAGCATACAGGCAAATGAGATGACGTCCATTTAAAAAGAAAAAGTAAATCACTATACATAATGTTACTTTTTAGTTCCACAACAGAGGTTTCTGAAAGCTAAATAGTAACTTCATTCTTACTTCAGGAAATTAACTTGGTCATTTATTTTACTCCTGTACGGGGCTTTCACTTCTTTCATCAGCTCAACCACCTCCTGCTGCTGCTGTCTACCATAAGTAGCGTGGAAGTGTGTTCAAGAAAAAAAAAATGTCATTTTTATACTAGCCATAGGTTTTTGTTTAAAAAAGACTAAGGATAAAGATTGCTAAAGCCTAATTTGCTTGTAATAGGTTGGGCATACTTAGTCACAGTTGCCTGAAATATCATTTCAGTGTGTCCTATGCTTTTCAAGAACACAGTCAGTTCTTTGGGTGACTATAACGGCAGTAATCCATTATCTGCACGCTCAGTGAATATGGATACAGCTTTGAATAAGTCTCCCATCCGTCTCCTGATCTAGAGAAGGCATTTTCCTCACATCGTTATCACTGCACCCAAGTAACCATACATTCAAAGAACTGTCTTTAGCATCACAAACACTTGAGCAGAAACGCACCTTTTGCTAGTCTTGAGACCCAGCCTCTGCACACGCTCCTCATCCTAAGCTATTTAGCTAAGCTGCCCTACTAGCTCTGCTGCCCCTAATATGATTAGGCATGAGCCTGGAAGTCACTAAGAGCAGCAGCAGAGTCCCTGCTTTTAGTTCAGTTGTGATAAACTGCTACAAGAATTTCTTGGACTAACTCTGTAGCCTTGAGCTGGCAGAATGATGTTGAGTGTTCTGGGACCATCTGAAGATGTAAGGGGACAAGTTTCTTTGACTGTGGTTATGATATACATGCATAATCTATGCCAGAAGTGCTGGAGCTTTAAAGTCTTTTCTCAAACATTACTAAACTGTGGTTAAATAAGTTTTTGAATTTAAAAAAATAATCAGATTCTGACAGCTTCAGTACAAATAGTTAAAGTTCAGCCAAGTCCACAGCAATTGAAAACAATGTCTTATAATGGGGTACATGAGAACGACAAGCCCTATTTCCATTTAAACATTGTAATGAAAATGTTTCAATACTTTCAGCAGAGAGTCTGGCCTGAAGCTTCATAATGCCCAGCATTTTTTCTAATAAGCTATTTACTTAAATAACTGCAAAAGCCCAAGCTATATATTAAAGCAATTCCTTCTCATAGTTGGCGTTAATCTTCAGCTATTCAATGTCAAGTTCTCAGTCACATTCTACCTGTGAAGCCTCTCCTCGCCACAGTCAGTTGTTCTAAACCTAAGCAGTTCTTATTCTTCCCTCTCTCAGTACCTCCAGTGTATCACTGCATTTTTAAGTGCAACTTCCATAAGTATTTTTTCCCCCTATATAATATTCTCTTACGTGTTATCAAGTGTAACATTTTTTTAGTCATACAGGAGACACTTTTGCTAAAATCACAAATTACTATTACTAAACTATTTCAGTACTTCATATCTTTGATGCTACAAAGCATAGGTAGAGAAGAGATCCATTACAGCTCTCAGGCAAACTTCTTCAATTTGAATCTACTACAGTTTAGAACATGCCTGCTACATCATTCTCTTTACCAAAGCCAGTCCTTTTTACTTTCCTCCTCCATTCTTGATAATTGTGCGGCTACACTACAACATGTTAATACTAATCCTATTTTAGTGCAACTTCATCTATTCTCATTTCATCCAACACAAACACATTCTGGATTTTTTGGCCTAGCTTCTCTTTTGCACTCAAGTTTACAGCCTTAACACAAAACCGTCAGTTTTGAACCTGAGTACTATAACATGGCAAGACAGAGACTACCTGCATACAGATTTCAACCAAAGGGCTTAAACATTTACAATGAAGCATGAGAAAGTTTGCAATGCAAATTTAATACAGTTTTCAAAAGCCTCTAGAAACTGAACTTTTTTGTTTTTTAAACGCAGGTTTGGAATTTTATATTGACCTGGCTTTTATCCCTCATTTGGACATCTATAATGAGCAATACAAGAAGGTACAAACCTTCCAAACTTAACTCAAATTTCAGAAAGTAGATAAACAATGTAAGTAGTACATGTTGGTCTTGCACAATGATGCCTTCTTGTATTGGTAGTTGAGTAGGTGAATTTTCTACACAAGTGTCAACAACAGAGCTATTCAGAGATATTACACTGCACATTTTTACAATGTAGCTGCTGCTTTTTTCCAGTAAACAGTCACAAGCTGTTCCAGACACGGAACAGCAGTCAACACTTCCATGTGACTCGAACACTCAAAGAATGATCTCAGGAGACAAGAGCAGTTTGTTTAAACTCTGACAGGAAACCAGAAGAAAAATTACAGGTTGCCACCCTTATGTATAAAGCCTAATCATGTTTAATAAAAATATTTCTACATTGAACACATGAATCACAAAAACAACACAAGAGAGTGAAGGATCTATCTAGCTAATACACCTTTCACTTAACACACAGCCTCAGAAACAGGAAAAATTCTGCTAAACCTCCCCAAGGCACATGCACTTTGACTGCTTTGTATTTTGGATGTTAAGAGACTTCATGGTGTATATCTAATCCAGCATAATGCATTACCCACTACAATCCAAATAAAACTCAGAAAGCAGAGCATGCATGCATGGGAATTGGAGACAAAGGCATGACTAAAAATGCTGAACTCAGCGATCAGCAGAACGAGCGATCAATAGGTACCACAGTTGCTGTGCAACAGCACCAATTTTGTCTCCCCAGCCTGCAGTCATACACTAAGTGAGTCTGGCCTAGGCTCCAGGGCAATTTATTTCTGCAAAATTTGAGAACACAATGGCTAATCAGTAACATCCTAAAATAAAGGATGTTCTGCACCATTTTGGCTACTACTGAACAATATTTTTGTCATTTTTGGTGCCATGCCCCACAGGATCAAGTTTAATTTGTTTATCTTATGAAGGTAGTAATTTGTAACTTACTATCAGGAACTCTGGATCTAATAACCTGCATACATGCAGATCACACAAAATATCTCAAAAATGTTCTTAGCTTTTTTGTGTATTTTGTGTCAACTTTATCACTATTTGTTGCCCTTATCAATAACAGGGCAATCAGACCATAAGGAAATTTGATAGATCTGAAAAACTATGCAAGAGCTGCCAGAATTAGCACTGCATTAGAACTTGTAATTGGAAATTTCCATATTTTCTCTAGACACAAGGGTCTGGATTCTTTGTAGCAGTAGGAGATGCATAAATAATCCTTTCACCCATATACCCAGTTCTCTGGTGTTTGCTATTTTAAGATTCTGTATTATTTTAGCTTAAAATTCAAGAAACATGCCAAAGAACGAGATCAAGTAATTTCCAGGTTTTCAGTTGCTCACTGGAGCAGCTGACAAACCCCTCCACCCAAAAAACTGTTTCTAGCACAGTTTTGCTGCCTATGAATACAGAATACAGAAGGAATACAGCACAATAGCGTATCTTAAAACCTTAGTTTTCAGGAAAGAAGGATGACTGAAAAGGATGACTGAATAGTACTGGGACCACAACCTTACTAATGCACGAGGGGGAACAGACTGAACAGTATTCAACAAATCTAACAATACTGACTGAATAGAAAAATGTTGCACAGTGAAATAAGGTAACTGAGCAGTTTAAAAGGCGACATATTTATACTGTATCCTGTGTGTATACATATACACACATCTCCATGCATAGAGACAGAGCATGTGTGCACATGCATACATATATATGTTAAAATGCTATTTCTAGCACATTAATAACCTGACACTCGCTAGAGGCAATGAATGCCTGCAATCAGACTCCATAAATGAATAATACAGGCTCAAGAGGTTTGCAGGTACCCTACATGTTGCTAAGGAAAATTTTCAATGCTGTACTAGAAGCATAAGAATAGATTTATTAGTATAAGCTTTCTTTAATGAGCACTGAAGTTCTAAATCAAGATCTGAATATGTTTAGTGTTCAAAGTCTAATAGATATAAAGACAATAGAGGGTATTAAGTACTTAGGCAGTCACGCAATTCCTACCTAAATTCATAAAAACCTAGCACTTCGAATATACTTAGGAAACTAAACCCCTGTTCCTCATTTATAATGCTGATGGTGATTATATCCAATTAAGAAAACAGAAAAACAGCCTGTTTAAGTGAAAGATAGTCTAAAAAGTTCACAATAGAAAAGCTAAATTTAATTCAAGTAGCCATTTAACCATTAAAAATGCACATTAATGAGTTCACTTGTATTTAGAAAGATCTAAATCTGCTCCCAAATAACTGGCAAATAACAGACTTCTGTAAATTTCTGAGTAAGAATTTCCAGTAAAAACTTCATTAATAAGTAACTCAACATCTTCACCCATTCAGCTGCCTTTTCTTAGCTGTTCTCTTGCAGAGGGAATACCAAAATTGAATGTTTATTAGTATGCGCCCAGCATTTAGATGTAAATGTCTCTAATCCACTTGTAAATGAATCTTTTGTTCAGTGTGCTCAATCACTTCCAAACTTAAGAAAAAAGCATTTGTAAACTCATGAAATAATGTTCTTTTATCTCTTTTCTGATTTTCATGAGCTCACAATGTATTTAAGGATTTAAGGTACGTGAAAACAAAATCCTGCACACTATTGTAGGTATCGGCCATCTTCCCCTCCTTATTTTCCAATACATTCACTATTAGTCAAAAAATAGACTACATTCAATTTTCTGTACACCTGCTGAAAGCAAAAAAATAAAAACAAAGTAAAAATGTTGTTCCAAAAGGACAGCTCAATACTGTGATTATTGGGGAATGCAAAACAATTTGGATATATTCCATTTGCATTAATTTTTAACAGGAAAACCTGGAATTTCTGTCAAAAAACAACTCTAACCACTGCTTGGAGAGTGGTGTGTTTTAAATGCACAGTATCAAAAAGAGCTTGCTTTGCCAACCTGATTAGAAAAATTATTAAAATATCACATATGAAGATTACACAGTTTCTCTAGAGTTCTAACTAACAGAAAAAAAGAAAGAGCATGACAAGAGCTTACATAAATTTTTGGAAAAGCTCAATAAGGAAAAAAGTAAAGATTTCTCAGTAAAAGTCTTCAAAGAACAACTATTCTTTCCCCACGCACAATAACAAGATTAAAACCAGTATTTGTCCAATGATGGTTAACCTTTGTGAACCTCGTAAAAGAAACCGACCACAGGAAGGATCTGAAAAGGTACTACTTTTCTGAACCAGGATGGGATGCTCCACAAAAACTTCACCTGCGGCCCAGAAATGCAGTGAAGGACACAAGAACATAGAGCAGACAACCAACAGGAGTTCACATGGCAAGAAGGGAACATACATCACAAGCAAGGCTCTCATTAGCAACTAGATCCAAAACAAAGTATTGCAGTACATTAAAAAGCTGACCATGCTTAAAGTGTTGCTTTAATCCATCAATTTGCATTACCCCTAAAACGGAAAAAAAAAAAATCCGTATTGAACATTCATTCCCACCTCAACCCTTGTGCTGGCACTGCCATTTGTGAAAGACCTTGTTAGTCACATCAGAGAACTGATCCAGTTGAAAATACTTCTAACCATGTATTTTTTCTTCCTTTTTTGTCAGTCCTGGTTTCATCTGAATTAGCTCTCTAATCTGACTTGTTCTGTGGTTGCACAAAAAAGTGTCAGCACCAAGTAGGTAACTGGAACACACACCTGTGATGAGAAAAATGGAATAATAAACAGCTCCTCTTGGCATCAGTATGTACTTTTAGGCCAAATTAAAATAACCCTCTCACCAACCCCCCCAAATAAGTTTCAGCAATTATTTGGTCAGAGTTCCATAATGCAAACAATAGACAAGCCAGTGAGGAGGAAGAGTGTTTTGTGTTTTGCATATTTTTAGCCTGGCTACAGAAACTACAGATTCCCAAAGCCTGACTTTGCCTAAACAATATAATCAGTAACAATTTGAGAGGACTGTGGTTTTCAGCCTGTTATTTTAGAACTATGTCACCAATACAAGTTACAGAAGCTGTGCTGAACTTGTAATACATTACTGGGTCTAGCATAAATTACTCAGCTTTGGTTTAATAAATAAATCAATACAGAAACAAGTGTTCCTTACAGATCAGCTCACTGAAGACTTACTTCATTGGAAGCAAATTTAGTTGCCCAGAGACAAAGACCCCAGTAGTCTGGTCAGCTGACAATTCAGAACTTACGTTAACATTTTATCCCATTTCTGGACATTAATAACTGATGGCATTAAATATATGTGGGACAGAGTGGGCAGAAACTAATTACTTTGGAGCTGTTTTGCAGAATGCACATGCAGAAACATCAAAATATTTAATTTTAAAGCATGGTCATCCTTCTACCTTTAAAGAAAGTTTTCCATATTGCCCTATAGCTAATCTCTTGCAAATAGGAAAGTATTTTTGTAGATATTTACAAATACTTAAAATATATTACTAGTCAGAAACTTTAAGAAATGCCCTCTATGTATTCAAAACAAAGAAGGCAGAACAAACTGACTCCATCCAGTAAAATCCACTTGTATGACTGTATCTGGAACTTAGATTCGACATGCAGACTGCCTTGGTAGTACTTATATGATGCCAACTCTTAAAAAAAGCAAAACCAAAAATAAAACAAGCAGTTAACTGAACCCAAACCATGCCTGAAAATTTACTTTGAGTCAAACAAACAAAAAAGCTATAATAGAAAAGAGAATTTGCTATATACTTACTGTAAGTGATGCCTCTAAATAGAAGTCAAAGGCTTGGTTCATTTTAAAACTTCTTGCACTACGGAAGATTAGTTTGCAGAAAGCTGCTGTTTCAGATTTCAAATCTAGAATTTGAGGCTCTCATAGTTTATTTAAATAAAACTTTCAGTAATCTTCTTAATGTAGACAAAAAAAATTCTACTTTAGAAGAGCTTTATGGGATTGTATTACTTTGCAAACGGCCATTCTGAAACATTGAAAATAATTTCATGCTCTTGTATGACACCAACTCCTGAAAATGAGTTGAAATTACAAAAGCTATTTCACTTACTGGTCTAATATCACACAGTAACTTTAAAAACAAACTTGTAGAGTTTCCCCTCCCCTGTGGAGGGGAAAAAACCCTAACTCTGCAATATGAGGTCTTAATCAGCTGCACAATGAATAAGAAAACCTTGGGTAGCACACCACAACTGGAAGTAAGAATCAGCAACTGAATATGCTTTGGAAACAATCAGAAATGGACTCCATGCAAGTTCTATTCAGTTATTACCAGCACTGATAGGCTACCACTACTCATCATCAACAGATGAGGATGCTTAACAGATCAAGCAATACCTACTTGAATATCAACAACTCATTCCAGAAATATACATGGGAAAAAAGCACTGACAATAAACAGCACTACTGCTTGAATCAGGCAATTAAACAATCCCAGTTTCCCCTTCGAGGTATTAAGCCAAAATGATTCCTAATACACAAGAAAAGCAGACCTGACAAGTCTCTGGAGTTAAGCATTAACCTCACTAACTCGGTCTCCATTTCTTACCACCGCCACTCCCCCGCCCCGTCACAGCACAAGCATCATGCACTCACACTGCAGCACCATGCCCTCTGCTCTCCATCTCTGGGACACCACAAACCAAATGAAAGTGCCAAGAAAGAGGCACAGGGGTTCAAAGCAGTCAGGATTAAACGTACCTGGGATACTAATACACAAGGGTGCCTCACCAAAAAGTGTACTTCCCTTCTATCACAAGATGTGTTGCAGCTGCTCTGGAACACATGACTTAATGTACTAAGGATTTGCAGAAAAAAAAAAAAAGAGCCAGGAGCTAGCTTCCAAGAGAATCAGGCACTTCTAAAGGATTAAAACTTTCCATGACACAGTCTTAAAAACCTCCCACAATTAAATTTCTACAGCCAGTTGCCTATCTAAGGGCACATGTATACAAAAAAGCAAATCAAAATGCAGGTGGTAAAGCCAATTAGATGGGCATTATTAGATAAAAGTGAAATATATCCAGCAGCAAGTATCTTGAACACGATATGTAATTCCACCTCAACAAGAACACAGCACATCTGGAAAATGTTCAGAGGTACTCAAAAGGATGATTAAAGATATGGAAAGCCTGCTTCTCAGGACCGAGACAACTAAGTTAGAGAAGCAAAACAGAGCGGACATACGACACAAGTCTGAAAATCATGAATCACATGGAATGGGGGCATACAGCTTGATGTTTGCTGTGTCATACAAGAACTAGGATTTATCGAAAGAAACTAGATGGTGGCAAGGTCAGAACAAAAAAATAAATGTAGTTTGTAACAGCATATAATTAAATTGCTGAACTACTTGCCAGATGAAGCCATGCGTGATAGACGTTTACACAGCTATGGAAAGCAATTGGATAAATTAATCTAAGAAAAATCCAGCGAGAAGAATGAAATACAATAGCACTGACTCTACGATGCTCCGTAACTGTGCAGTTGGATCTCCCCACTACCTTACTCCAAGAGGAGAATCCCCATGCCACACACTGAAGGAAGCAGGGAGAGCAGAATGAGCAGCTGGGAGTGCTGCTTGTCCTGTTCTGTCTTCCTACATGCCTGCTGGCAGCCACCGTCAGCAAGAGGTGACATCTGATCCAGTCCGGCTGTACTTATGACCATTTATAAACCCACCATGAGTGTCATCACACACCTATGACTGCACTGAAGTTGACTTCTACGATCTGACCACGAAACACTGCGCAGACACAAGAGACTATGAGTACTGCTTTGCAACAGCAGCTCACCACCAATATTCCCTTAACTTGCCTTAAAGTGAGCAATTCCTACAGATAAAAAAAATACTACTCTAACTCAGTTTACTTCTATAATTTCACTGTATAAAGTTTTAAAAACAAGAACAACTAAACCATTTCTAGCTGTTTTGTAAAAACTTCCAGGTACTAACTTAACCTAACCTACTAGCAAATTAGTGTATTGAGCAACACTTTAAAATAATTACAAGTGGGTATTAAAATTTGGGAGGAACAATCCTTTCCTCACACTTAATCAGATGTTCCATTAGTTACATAATCACCTGCAGAACATCCTGTGTGAGCAACAGTGAGGACCTTTTCGCCTGATCTTGCCTAAACCACACTGCAGCACTGCTTGCAGTATTGCATTGCAGTTATGTCATACAATTTTTTTTGTATGCTTAAGTCAATGTCTGAAAAATGCTACAGATGTTGTGGAAAACAGGCTGCAATGGACTACCAGAACAAAACACACCTTCAAGTTTAACAACTTTAACTTCATTCTCCCCTGAAGCACACAAGCTAATTCCCCAAAAGCCAGGCAAGGCACTTGAACAGACTGGTAGACTATCTGCTATTTCTCTATTTTCCCCTCTTTGACATGCTTATAAAACATGCTATGCAAACAAAGGAAAAAAAAGTGAAACTGTTACACAGGCCAACTCTCCAACTCAGTCTGCAAAAACTCTTGATCAGAAAGCTACACTAGGAGAACAGAACTGCAGAAAGAAAAGACAATGCATTTTTATAACTCCATCTTAAACCTACATCATGTATTTTGGAATGAAATTATACCAGATTCTATAAAATTATTTGGTTTTCCCTACTGCAGCATCAATGTTGCACTTACAACCAAAGTTTTTACTTGCTTTAAATTATGTTTGTTGCTTTTCCTAATACACCACCCTCCCCAAGGCACACAGTTCCATGAGAACACAGACTTTTTTTCCAAAAGGTGAATAGGTGAATCTCTTTTCCTCTGGCCACCAGAGGAAACTTTAATAACAAACTCTACAGGTTAAGAGTTTATTCCAATGTAAATTGCAATTTTTAATTTTTTATTTTTTTTTTTAATAAAAACCTCACCATTTTGTAACCTGACTCATTATTTCTATGTCTGGAACATAACCTCCACTGCACAGAAACACAATTAGACAGTAGGGTATTTAGCTACTTTGGAATTTCAATTTCAGTAAGCTACTCCCTCAAAGTGACTATGTTTTAGGAATCAAAAGCTTAATACAACTACTTGCAGTTTTCAAAAACTACTAAAGCCAGTAACTATGTGTGCTAATAGAATTTAATTCCAAAAGAACTCCTTAAAAACTCCACCAATTAAAAAAAGCATAATAAATGTTCATCCACTCAGGTTTAACTCTGTTCCTGAGGGCAAACGCAATTTCACACAACTATTAAGGATGGGATATTAGGAATACCATACTCAAACTGTACTTGCAAGGGAGTGCAAGTCAGCCTTAATATAATTAAATGACTTGGAATTTGGCCAGAAACTTGGGTTATGACAAATCCAAAAGCCAGTCTATCCAACAGTACAATGTGTACTTGTTTATATACTTTCCTACTGCACCATTTTGTGATAGAAGCAATGAATGTGTTTAGGCCAGTGCTTAACTTTAAACAGGAAGAAGTTAATTTAAGTAATTTTAAATAAGTCACTTCTAAACCCCTCCCCACCTTCATTCAGACAGGCGCTTACAAAAAATGAGAAGATCTTGTCAGAGCTATTCTGTGGCTGTACAGGGCAGTGAATTCTATTATGAAGTAATTCAAAATAACACCTTTGAATGATATGGAGGTGGAAATTTTAACCCTGTGGCGAGTCATACTCTTCGAGTCAGTTTCTGTATAACCTGGGGCAAATTACTACAAGTGTCCCAAAAGCCATCAAATGCCAATTTCAAAGATAGTGTAGACAGGGGAAATGATCCAAACATGGGAGAAATATAAGCCAGTTGAGAAAAGCAAACGCAGACAGCACTATTTTACATGTACTTCAGTGTTTCACAAATAATGAACAAACCACACCGCAAAAAGCTACTGCACAGAAGTTGTTTTCTGTAACTGTTCATGCACACGTCCCACAGTAAAGGCAAGACGTGTTACATTTTGAGAAAAGCAATCTTGTACTGCCTTGCATTTTCTGTGGAATGTCTCAGAGAAGAACATGCAGTCACTTCCTTGTGAGTCAAAGACCTTGGATGAATATCAACTGCAACACAACCAATAAGATGCCAAGTGGTAAGCAGAAGTTTTGCAAGCATAAAAATATTACTGTATTTCAAATACCAAGCAATCTTAGCAATGTATTTTAGGGCACTTATGCCTCAAGCACAATCTGTATTATTTTGTTTCATGAAGAGTTTCCGTCAGTTGTTATTTACTCTTTCAGTTGAAACTCTTCCACAATATTTCAGCTTCTTAAGTTTAAGGTACTTCACTGGACTATATGACATATCAATTAGTACTGCTTAATTAACAACAGTCCCATACGAAGCAGTAACCGAAATATTTTTTTAAGAGTAACTTGTTTATTCTATTGATCACTTTGAAAGTTCACGTTTTATCAACTTAGACAACATGACAGCAATAGCTTCCTACATTAGTATGTATGTGTTAACTCATATTTATTAACACACAAAAACTGAATGCTAAGAAGTAAAACAGAATGGCATACTGCATTTTAACTAAGTTACCCTTAGAAACAGCAAGCCAGATTTATGACTGTGATGTACAGTTTGCAACGAAAGTAACCTTGAGAACAGTAGATTGTTCCTTTGGGATCTGAAAAAGGCTTTTAGAAATCCTCATTGATCAAAATGTCACTTACCAAAGATTATTTCTTATTTAAAAAATGGAAGTCAGGAATACCCTACATTTTTATAAATATTTAATTATGAACAACAATAAAAACATCACTTTTCTCATTCACACACTAAACCTATGCAGAATAACCTTTTTAAAGACACTTACAAATTCCAAAATTACATAACAGGAATAAAGATGGCATTAGAAGTTTTCCAACACAGAAGTCAAGCATACCTACCTACTGGAAATTCTATGAATATTTTCCTTTAAAATAAAGGAAGACTACAACACATGCTATGATAGTGGGTTCTGCACACAGGTGAGGGTCTGACTATCTGACAAAAATATAATTATTAGTAGTCTTCCAAAAGGCGTCATAAACATTACAAAATTTACAACGGTTTCATTTCAAATACTCACAATAAAATCAAGATATTATTTTACACATACTAAAGCATTATATAGGCAAGTTTGCCTACGCATTTATTTAGTGTTTCAAGCAGGTTAGAACAATTTTCTACAAATGCAAATATCATTAGATTTTCTTTTCAGAAGTTACGTTCCCTCAAGGAACATGCTAAGATTAAGATATATATTGATATATATCAATAATCACAATAAAACAGGGAAAACCATTTACATTTTACCAATTCTTTTTTAATAAACAAAAGGCTTAAATATATCCCTGTTGAGGTATCTGCCCAATTCCTGATTTATGCCTACCTGGCAGAAGTACTGGTTCCAGTTTTTTAATCCTTGGTTCTGAAGCTATATGGTCTTCAGCCTAGAGAGAAGACAAATTATAGTTTACTTAAGAACCAGAAACTACCTGTACAAACAAAAGTTCTTCTTTTAACTTAAAAAGTTGATCTTAAAGAGCCAGGATCCAATCAAGCAACAGTTTTCCATAAATACATTGACATTTTTGTGTACATGTAGCTTTGTACCAAAAGAATGATATAATATTTAAAATGTTTAACTAATTGTGTAATCTAGGCTATAACAGGTCACAGGATGAACAAAAAACAATTTGACTTGACATTCCACAAAGTCTCAAGTCCTACAACAAGATTGACACAGATATGGACACTCAAGTTTGTACAAAACCGCTGACCAACTTTTAACATGCATGACTTTCCAACACAGGAAAAATTACAAAAACAACAAAGCCTAGAACACATACATGTCTACCTGCTTTTTAATTACAAACCTTCAAAACAAAAATACTTCTGTAAAAAGACTGGAACCTTCAAGTGAAATCACCCTAACACCTATGGTTCCTACACTGATAGGTATCGTCATTTCCCAGGACTAGGAATACCCACAACTATGTTGCACTGACATTTCACTTTTACCAAGAAATTGTGAAAAAGCAAAAATGAGTCAACATGTCAAACATGTTGCTAAAAGAGGTCCTGCCTTGTTTAAAAAAAAAAAAAAACCCACACATTCTGTCAAGTGCACGCCCAGACTACACAAAAAATCCTGGTGGTTCTACTATATATACTTGATACTACATCCACTATATATAGTATTCTACAATACATACTCGATTATATATATACTTGATTTTCCTATTTATGCCATCAGCAGAGTTTTAAGTGTGAAATTACGGCTACAATGAAAGTTTAATTATTTGCATCAGGCAAGCACCAGCTCTTTTCTCCTCAAAGTATTCCACAGTGCGAACACAGACAACGCCAATCCCACCCAGCACAAAGAGGAATGCGAGCCCAAACACCTGAAGCGTTATTCACAACTTTCCAAAATAGCCTCACGTTGGCCGGCTTTAATCAACACAAGACTTGACTTTGAGAACAGTTCTGCTCCTCGACAGAAGTTTGGGCTTGTCACCAGCACAGGCTCACTTCATGCTTGTGCGTAACTTCAAAGAGCAAGAGGCCACAGGCTGCACTTCAAATCCACTGCACAGCTTTTGTTTCCCTGTGCCACGGAGGGCTCCTAGGGGCCCCTCGGAAGCCTGTCCAGGGACGCGCAGGTGCTGGTTTACTACGCCCGAGGCCGGTAACCTCGAGACGGGCGGGGGAGAACCGCCGGGCAGAGCCCCGGGCGCACGGCGCCCCGCGGGCCCCACTCCGGG
>NW_010556933.1:0-36814 GCF_000687285.1 Phaethon lepturus
CCCGACTGGTTTCGTTTCTCCGTTCCGGAGTGCCGGGGCCGGGGAAGGGGGTAGTCCTCCTGGAGCCTCGGCGTGCCAGCGTCTGGACCGCTGAGGAGATAGGAGCCCTGCAGGAGCAGAGCCAGCTCTCTCCCCTGGCCCTGCTCCAAAAGCTTTTTCCATCCCCCTTTCGGGTACCCTTTATTTTCCTGGGGGAAGAGACAGGAGTAGGAGTGCTCCCTGCATGCCGGACGCCACTCATGCACAGCCCTCTTCAAGTGCAACTCCCTGCATTCACAACTCCCTTCACCCACGAGGTCCTGCTGCATTCGTGCCTCTCTCCCGTCCTCCCTGAATTTTCATTCACAGATCCCCTGAGCACAGCCCCCCCCCCATACATTCACAACCACCCTGTATGCACACGTCCAGCGTGAGCAAACCCCTGTGTGCAGGACTCCCTTCATGAATAGAACTCCCGCATGCAAACCCCCTTGCATGCACAAGCCCTCTGCATGTGAGACCTAAGCTTGGAGGTAACCAATTTCCCGAGACATTTACCAGAGCCTAAATGGCATTAGACACACTGGGTTGGGAAGCTTGACGGTGCGATGGCCCAGCAGCTGGGGTGGCATGGGGCAGCCTGGGCTGCTTGGTAAGATGGGTATTCAGTGTAGGACAGTCTACCAGAAAGGTTTGCAAGAGTGGCCCAGATTCAGCAGGTCCCGCAGAAATAGCTAAGTTCTCTAGAAAATGAGCTGCAGAGAGGGTATTGGGGGAGGGACCCTGTGAAGCTGGCTGTCAAGGAAGCTTGGGAATGGTGGAGGTGCCTGGTAAGCCAGTAAGAAACAAGCAGGTTTGACAAACTCTGTATGCTACAGATGGATTTAATTCTGCAGAATCAGCATTTCCTGGCAAATGCATCTGTCAGAAGAAATTCCAGCTCCTGTCTGGCCAGAGTGTATTCAGAGTCCTCTACTTGGAAAACAAATCTGTTCCTGCAAAACTCCACTTCCCTTGTCTCTCCTATGGCTCATTTTTATTTGTCCTTGCCAGTTACTCTAGCAGGAGCTGATTGTCAGTGGCGTGTTTCTGTGGTCTAATATCTTCCACTGGAATGGGCTGCTGGGACTGTTTCGTTCTCTGGTTTATAAATCAACCACTAAAAAACTGGGAAGTTTCAGCTTTGCGGTAGCCTGAGCAACCGTAATTCAGATACACTCACAAGACCCTTGTGTCATACAGACCAAGTTCACACTGTGCCCGTAAGAGTCGGTCTGGCTTTTTATAGCCTACATGTGAGCAATCTCACAGCGTTTATCTCCACTTTGGGATGCAGCACCTGAGATTTAATTTCTGGTTCTTAGGAAGGCATAGAATGTTCCTTCAGCTCTCCTGTTTCTCCAGTGTCTTGTACGCTCCCCATCCCCCAGAGAAGCGTGCAAAGGCCTACAATCTTCCTGTCGTTCTTCCACACACAAATTCAACATTGTCATTCCACTGTTTCCTGGAGAGGACCTGTCTGCTGCTGGGAAGGAAGAGAGAGGACCTGAGAGTCACACGGGACACAACTCACCATGAGATCTGGAGTCATCCCAATACTACTGAAATGTCTGGGTGGGGACAGCACTAATTACAAGATGCTGCAAACGGAAGAGGTGGGCAGAGCAACTGGGAACCAGTTTGCTATGGTGGAAGATGCACCAGGTAAGGAAGCCCTTCTGAAAGATGGTTGAAGCCCATGGCTCCCTCCTCCTTACCAAGGCTATGGTGTGGGACAGCAGACTGCAAAGCTCAACATAGCGACTGTCTGATGGCAGGGCTTTCTGCACCAGAGCAACGCGCAGCAGAACGCTGCACCGCATGATCCAGCCTTTTGCAAGTTCGGGGCTTGTTGGAGAACTTCGTTGGACCATTGACTTCATACTGTGAATGCAAGGCAGAAAAATATCTCTTGAGAAGGAGAGGGAGGTGGTAAGAAAGGCAGCAGGAACGTGGTCTGTGCTAGGGAAAGGTGGACACAAGTACAAAAACATGCTTAAGGGAAAAGAAGATAAGGAAGCAGCTGGATCATAAAGCAAACTGGTGCTAGAGTAAGTATTTCAAGGTTTGCTTGCATGCTGGGGAGGAATGGCTAGTCTTAAAATCAGGAAATTAAGACTATGGCAGCTCTCTTCATGGGTCAAGTGAGCAGAGATGGGTGCAGCAATTAAAACTGGAATTACTAGGTCTGCAAGGCTTTGGTGCTGAATTCACACTTCAGGAGTTTGAGCTTTGGACATGGGCCTGCTAAGAGCTTGCTCAGCTTCTGTGGAGCCAGGTGGCATAGAGAGAGCTTCTGTCACCACCACGTTTCTGTTTCAGGGCTTGGGTGAGACTTCCAGAGCCTGCCCAGGGCTGCGCATGTGGGTGTCTGTGAGGCACCTAAATCCCAGCTGAGTTTGCAAATGAGGTGTTTTCCCAGTTAGCGGAGCAGAATTGGTTTGTGGCACAAACCTGCTAAAACCACCTTGCATAGATACCACAGGAAGGGGACAAAGTCCTTTCTTGTCAATAGTTACAACATTCTCTGGAAATTGGAAGTGTTCTCTTCTGCCGGAGAGGAACGGAACTGCTCTGTGGAACACTCCTGTCTCACCTGCCAAAGCTATCTCACTGTGAAACACGGGGCTTCAGTCTGGCAGAGCAGAAGACTGGGAAAGCAGGAGCCCAGGATCTCTGTCCCTGCTGCAAGATGTGTTGTCCCTTAGACAGACAAGTCTCTTTGCCTAGAGAAGTCTGCTGCAAGATAGTCATAACATAAAGGCCCTCACTGCCCCGGGTGCTGCCACAGCCTTTTAGGCTCCAAAGAGTGCTGGAGCCATGATGCACCATCTCCGAGACTCCTACTTCCACCAACCTGCTCCACCTGGCTGAATGAGAGGGTTGACTTCATATGCCACCCCTTCCCTATCATCCCACCCCTGGATGTTTATCCTCCTGAAGCCCCTTTTGATTGCTCTGGATCAGAGTTGCACAGAAGACCTTCAGGAACATTCTTGAATCATCCAAGGATGCTACAGACACAGGTTTTTGCATGGGCAAACGAAGCAACAGTTGCTTCGTTGAGCTTCCTTGCTGTCTACAGTGCCAAACAGCTCAATGTCCTCCATCACCTTGACAAGCCATTCTCTGCTGGAGACCATGGGGACAGACCCAAGTTAGCTACTGAGGTTCCTGAAAATGTGGGTGCATAACCAGGTACATCTTTGTTCTTCTTCTTAAACCATACCAAGTGGTTTAAATCTCCGCTTAAACCACAACCTGCAGTCATAATCAGGCTGTCAGGTTTATGAACTTTCATTTCTGGTTGACATCAACATTACCGTTTCCCCTCTCTCCCAGAGCTGTTAAAGTGAAGGTGGTTCACTGACTGGTGCATGCTCACTCCTTATTGGAGAAATCGGTATTCTCACACCTCCTCCTTCCAGAGTTTGCATGACTCAGCCTTTGTCTTGCCTGTTTATTCTCAGCTTTTGAAAGGAAAAAAATGGTGAAGCTTTAAGCAGGGGTCATTACTCAAGCAAAAAGTTAAATTCTGCTGTGTGATCTCTCCAGGCTGCTGGAATTGTGCTTGAGGGTATGTCCATGTCTGGATTGACCAGACTACCACTTGAAGAAAGGTTGATCTGGAGTGCTCCAGCATTATAAACTGGCTCCTCTACAAATGGGCTCATGTTGTCGTATCCTGAGTGCATGCATAGGCCCTGATTGCCCTGACCAGTCTTACCAGGGGCCTTCCTTCAGACCGTCCCCATGGGTCCAGGAGCCCCATTTAAGCCCAAGACCAGGCCTTTTGTCCTTGCCAGGACTATGCTTTAAGTGTGCCTATCTCCAGCCATCTCCTGGGTGGACTTTCATTGTGTTTTAACCCCATCCAGTGACTAAGCACCACACAACTGCTCACTCACTCCCCCTTGGTGGGATGGGGGAGAGGATCGGAAGGGTAAAAGTGAGAAAACTCTTGGGTGGAGATAAATAGGTAAAGCAAAAGCCGTGCATTCAAGCAAAGCAAACTAAGGAATTCATTTACCACTTCCCATGGGCAGGCAGGTGTTCAGCCATCTCCAGGGAAGCAGGGCTCCATCATGCACAATGGTGACTTGGGAAGACAAATGCCATCATTACAAATGTCCCTCCTTCCTTCTTCCCCCAGCTTTACGTGCTGAGCATGACATCATATGGTATGGAATATCTCTTTGGCCAGCCTGGGCCAGCTGTCCCCACTGTGTCTCCTCCCAACTTCTTGTGCAGCCCCAGCCTGCACGCTGGTGAGGTGGTGTGAGAGGCAGAAATGGCCATGACTGTGTAAGCACTGCTCAGTAACAAAAACATCTCTATATTATCAACACTGTTTCCAGCACAAATCTAAGACACAGCCCCATACTAGCTACTACAAAGAAAATTAACTCTGTCCCAGCCAAAACCAGAACAACCTTGGACACATGTTGTAGGTAGTTTGTCTTCAGCTTTGTTTCTGGCCTCATGATGGCCACTGGACTCAGGCTGTGACCTTGTCTCCAACCCTGTCTGCTGTATGGCCCTTGACCTATGTAGTAGGTATGCCTGTCTCCAGGTCTATCCTTTGAATCACAGAATCATCGAACAGTTTGGGTGGGAAGGGACCTTTTAAGGCCATCTAGTCCAACCCCCCTGCCATGAGCAGGGACATCCCCAACCAGAGCAGGGTGCTCAGAGCCCCGTCTAACCTGACCGGGGGGGCATCGACCACCTCCCTGGGCAACCTGGGCCAGGGGTTCACCACAGTGAAAAATTTCTTGCTTCGAACTAGTCCAGATCTCTTTTAGTTTAAAACCATTACCCCTTGTCCTAGCATAAAAGGCCCTGCTAAAAGTCTGTCCCCATCTCTCTCCTCAGCCCCTCTCAGCCCTGGCAGCTGCACTAAGGTCTCCCCGGAGCCTTCTCTGCTCCAGGCTGAGCCCCCCCAGCTCTCCCAGCCTGTCCTCCCAGCAGAGCTGTTCCGGCCCTCGGAGCGTTGCTGGGGCCTCCTCTGGCCTCGCTCCCGCAGGTCCGTGTCTCTCCTGTGCCGAGGGCTCCAGAGCTGGACGCAGCCCTGCAGGGGGGTCTCCCCAGAGTGGGGCAGAGGGGTAGAACCCCCTCCCTTGCCCTGCTGGCCACGCGGCTTTGGGTGCAGCCCAGGACATGTTTGGTCTTTGGGCTGCGAGCGCACATTGCCGGCTCATGTCCAGCTTTTCACCCCCAAGACCCCCGAGTCCTTCTCCATGGGGCTGCTCTCCATCCCTGCATCCCCCTGCCCATATTGATACTGGGATTATCTCCATCTCCTGGGTGATCTTTGGACCCATGTTGTAGCCTTGTTTCCAGTCCTGGCCTCTTTTGAACCATCAATGAGGTTCTGCAGTGACCTGCAAAGGTTCCTGTGCCTGGGGGCATCTCCCTTCCTAGACCAGGGAATCACCTGGTTGTTTCGGGGAGGAAAGAGGCATTTCAGGCCCTTCCCCATCCCTTCCACCAAAAATGTGCCTCTCTTTAAATAAGGAATTTTCCAGGCTTTAGGGAGGTTGAACAAACCTTGCTGAAGCTGTAGACAAGGCATTGGGCTTGCAGAGATTTGTAGTAGAAATGTTACGTTTGTTATGAAAGACATGGGAGTGGGAATGTGCAAGTGTGCGAAAGTACCTAGAAGAAATGCCAGAGCAAGGGTTAAAAGGAAAGGCATGTGTTGATTGCTCTAGAGCACCCTGTGTCTGATTTCATTCAAATGAAGAGGAGGAACAAATTGATCTTAGATAAGAGTCTCCAGAGGTCGAAGAAACGGGGTGGGAGCCATAAAACAAGCTGATAAAGAAAACAAAAGCACTGGGAGATTCAGGAATTTCACCTAAGAGGGGAAAAATCAAAGGGATAGAGAGCCAAAGCAGCAGCATCTCTCTAAAGGCTGTGAAAGGCAAGTCCAAAATTAGTGTGTTGTGCTCTGCCAAGAACCTCAAAAGCATGATGAGAACTGCCTAGCTGTCATCTCTTGTCTACCTGTGGCATAGAAGTGACACTGTCCAGATCATCTCAGCACACACATGTTGGTTCTTGTGAGACAGTGATCAAATTAAATCTGTAAGGATGAGTGTGAGAGGGCAAAATCAACTTGCTTAGAGATTTTGTATGATAAAATTGCTTCTTCTCCTGGAAGATCTTGCAGTGACTTTTATTACACTAATTTCCTGTAGACTGCAGAAGAGAGTTTCTTGTTCCCAGGAGCAGTGTCTGCACTGTTATCTGATTGCTGATTAACATCTAATGCTGGAGCAGGCCCTGGAGCTGGAGGCAGGTCCCAGATGAGCTATTGTGAGCACTGGGCACAGAGCCAGTGCCAGTTTCCTGGCCCTCCTGGACCAAGGAAGACTGAACCCCTGTCACCCTCATGCATGATGACCGCTTTGTGTGGTGCTTAGGGATTCGCCAAGGTGGGAAATCAGCTGAAAGAGGACAAAACCGTAGTCATTCATACTACGCAGAGCAGTCTCTCCACTCACTGCCTTAGCACTACTATTGCTTTTACTGTTGACCGAGATCCTGGGAACCCTGGAGGTGTTCTGGGGGTTGAACATCCTTTGGAGTAAAGTTCCTACATTATGTAAGTGGAAAAGCATCTTTGGGTCACTTTTGCTGCTAGACAACGCTATGTATTTGGCTTTGAGCAACCTGATCTAGTGGAAGGTATCCCTGCCAGTGGCAGGGGGGTGTAACTAGATGACCTTTAAGGTCCCTTCCAAACCAAACCATTCTTTGATTCTATGATAAAGCAAAGTCAAGCCTGAACGCCACAATTCTGCTCTAGTGAGGGGAATTAGCACCCTCAACAGGTACATGGGAATGACAGAAAGGAGTCGGAGAGGGTCAGGAGACACAACGGAGCCCCAGTGGAGACACCAATGGGGTGCTGATGGGATTCTATCATGCTTTGATGCACCTAGATAATAATGCTTAAGCTGCTGATGCTGGAGGCAGTTCTCCCAGCAATCGACTCCAACTCTTCACTATCCATTAGGTGCTAGGAAATCTTTTTGACCTATCTAAAAGCTCCTTTGCTGCTGTGTGAACCCTAAAGCAAAAAGTGGTGAGAATGGAGCAGCCCAGGCCTTTCTTTTGGAGAAGAAACTGGAAAGATCTCATCCCATCACACACCATTTTACATAATGTGCAATGTGTAAGACTTTTCAATGGACTGCAGAGTTCCAACAAGGCCACTTTCTTTTTCATAATTTTTTCCTGAAGTTTGACACGTTAAACTTGTGATCTGTTATAACACCCACCGCAACTTCCTTTTCTGCCAGACCTCTGCAAGGGTGATTTCCTCATCCTGTATTTGTGCAGGTGGCAGGTCCACATTAACTATAGAGTTTTGCGCTTGTCCTTCCTAAATTGCACCCTCTTTCTCAAACTATTGCTCAGATTTACCGGCGTCACAGAGAACTCTCCTATTTGCAGTTTCTTTCAGTTTGTCACCTGCAAGCTCAATGAACTTACTTTCTGATCCATCATTCAAACTGGTAATTAAAACGTTGCACCACACCAGAGCCAAGGCAAGCCACAGAGGACCCTGTTTAATAGATCATTCCAGTTTGACAGCAAATTGTTGACAGTTATTTGCTCATGATCTTAGCTAGACTCTGTTTTCTTAGTTTGCTTATGAGACTGTCATGTGATACGGTGCCAAAACCTTTATTAACACTAAGCTATGTGACAGGTACCACTTTTACCCTAAGTATAGATTTTACCATCTTGTCACAGGTGGGAATAACACCCGCCTGTCACAAAGTTCTTGCTGTTCATCCCCATCTCCTTGATAGCCCCTACACCACTGCAATTTGTTTGATGATTTATTTCAGAGTTTTTTCCAACACTGGGGCCTGGGATGACTGCTCTGTATGTCCCCAAAGTCTCCCTCCATCCCCTTTATAAGAAACAGGAGCAGGTGAAACAGGCTGGGTTTGGTAGCCGTGACGGATGCCGAAGATTTTTTTTCCCAGTGCCTCCGTGCCTGGACACCACTTAGTTGGCTGATGGCCCTCACTGATGTGCATATTCATATTGAAAACACCACCTTTTATTTGCTTAGACCTGTGCCCTGATTAATTTTAATGTTCTTGCTTTTGATGTGTTAGTTGGCTAATCCATGTTAATCTCATGAACATCTGCAGCAGCAAAATGGCTCTATTACTCTTGTGTTAGATGTGGTTAGTATCTCCACACCTGCCTTCCCTTTCCCTCTGCACGTACTGCAGGATGGAAGCAAGAAACAGGTCTCCTGATTCTGGGTGTCTAATTCAAAGTTGCTGTAAGATTACAAAACAAATCCTACATTGAAGTTGGCACCTCCAAGCATCACCTGCATGTCTTCTCCCTGCAAGCACAGCTAAGCCTAGAGAGCAGCACCAACCAAACCTCACACATGAGCCTAATTTGAGAAGGCAAATGTGACTGATTCTTCCCTTGGAGGAAGAGGAGACTTGGTTGTGCCAAAACTCCTGAGTCACAGCAGCCCTAATCTTCTATGTCCACCTTCCTCCAGCCCTGGGAAGGCAGGTACCTGTGTGGAAAGGGAACGGTGACCTTGTCATCAGCCAGACCAACATATAGTCCATTTCTCATCCCCAACCAAAAAGAACAGCTTTTAAGTGTCCCCCTTTCTTCTTTATTTCTTTGGAAGAGTTTCAGTGATTTCCCACTCAGAGCATCAGCTCTGACAAAGTCCATTCATAAATCCTACCCCACTTTTCAGAGACTTTCAGCTCCTCGTTCACAACTGTGGGCTTTCAGTCCAGGAACCAGGTGGGTCCTGGTATGACAGGCAAGGCAACCAGTAAATGCTTTAAACACAGTGAAAACCTTAAGGCACTTCACCTGCAAAGGATCAGTCAGCGTAATCCTATAGTGAGGTCAGGTGCTCTGGCATCCAGAAATTTCAAGAAAGGAAAGGGTTCCTAAACGTGTAGACAAGGTGACCTAGCAACCCTTCTGCCCATTTTATCTTCTTGGAGGCAACATCCGTTTGGGTGCTATCAGCAGGCAGCACTTGAACTGGCATGATGAAGAGGAGGGGAAGAGCTAGGAAGGCGGTAAGGGCCTGCAAGGACGCACGATGCATGCAGAGATCTGCCGGCAGCAGAAAGTCCCTGTAAGCAGAACAAAGCGGCTTTTTTAAAGTGTCCAATTGCCAGGGATCCCAGTCCAGAAGTGGAAGGCCACAAAAGGGAGTCCTCAGTAGTGGCTGCTGGACTCAGCTGAGCTCTGAGCGGACCACCTCTCCCTCCAGACCTTGCAGCAGCTCCCGCTCTGCTGCTCTAAAAAAAAGGATCTGGATGAGATTTGCTGTCCCTCCTTCACTCTGCCCATCCTGGCCCCCCACACGCCACCAGCCCCAGTGGACTTGCCGCAACCCTTGACTCGTTCCCTCCCTGCCATCTGGTCTCAGCCACCAGGTCTTTGCCTTCTCACGTCCAATGAAACTGGTTGAGATATAAATTGCTCCTTCTGCTTCCCCTTTCCTGTGCCAACTTGCCTGGTGGTAAAGACAGTAAAGGGTTTGGCCTGGAGCCCAATTTTCCTGGAGTTTTTTGAAAGCACCTGATGTACCACAGGGAAGTATCTTCCCTCTGTGTATGGTATTCATGGAGCATGTACTCATGGCATTGGGATGCAGCACGGCCACCATAGCCCCTACCAGTGCTGTCAGCCCCTGCCCTTAGCAGCTGAATGTCTCTTCCTTCCTTTTGGTTTAAAAAGTCTTTCCCTTCCGCTTTTCCATCATGGCTTTCCTTCCCTTTTGTGGTCTTTGGTGGGAGAAAATTAAAAGCATTTTCTGCTGGCTAGTTCACATTTGGCCCTCTTGACATCTGTCATCCCCTGGTACATCTCACCAGTATGCTCAGATCAAAGGCATCAGGATCTTCTTGTCCCTGCCCAGAACTGTGGTGTCACCTCCTTCATTTGCTTTGGTTCCCTCTTGTCCATTAAACAAAATGTTTAAAACCAGGCACTGGGCTTCAGAGTTCACAGTACAAAACATGAGGCTGATGAGGCGTCTTTGGCTGGTCGTTCTGTTGGGAAACCAGTTGCTCTGTAATCCAGGCAGTGTGAAACATCTCAAAAATGTGCATACTCCACGTGTGCAACCAAAATACAGCAGACTTCCAAGGCAATGCTTGAGACAAACCGAAGATCTCATTTAGCCATCAAATACAACATCTCATCCCCAAAAAATCCACCACTTGAGTTGTTTGGATGAGCGCTGGTTTCCCCCAGAACACAGCTGAGCTAGTGATGCTGCCAACTCTTTCTTTTTTTTTTCTTTTTTTCCCCAGAAAAGTGAGCTTGCAGCAGGGGCTATGACTGAGAAGCTCGGGACAGTTTGTGTTAGCCTCTGGCTGCCTGCCCTTCTTCTTCTCTTTAGACACGCCAAGGCCTCCTACAGAGCTTTTCTGTCTCCCCTCAGCTGCAGCTCTTGCAGGGAGAGGAGGGAGCAGAGAGCCTGCAGTGCAAAACCAAACAAAGCCCAGCACAGTCAGCCGTTTCTGCGCCAGGAACACGGTTTTGTGGAAACCATCTCACAGTCTCTAAATGACTGGGATTGGCAACAGCTGTCAGGTTGGTTTAGCCCTACAAAAAATGAGGGAAATAGATATGGGGACACCTTTCTTCCAGCTGGACCAGGTCCATGAGGAGGCGGTGTGCAGGCAATTCCCAGCGCAGTGCTCATCATGCTGCACCCTCCTTCCTTCCTTCCTCTCGTCCCCGCTCTGGTACCTTGCCACTGCCTTTCCTCTCTCAAACGCATTTGCTCCTCTACCTTTTCCTCAAGCTCAGCCAACACATCGGTGCTGGGCGATAAAGGATGCTCATTTCAACATGTGATACCCCTATGAGAACTAAGAGCCAGAGGAGCCAGAAATTGTTCCCATTGAGGCTGGAGGAATGTCCAAAACACTGCCAGAAATAAGTTTCACCTCTCCTTACTTCTTTAGGAACTGCTTGACTAATGTATGATAACCAACTTACTGTCAACAGAAGATACTGAAAATCCCCTCTGTGCTGACATAACTATTGAACTATTACCTGTGTTTCAGGCAGGGTGGGTTGTTATTCCTCGCAGTTCTTTGAAATTGAGAGACAAAACCATGTCTTCAAGGATCTCTTCAGAGCTGTAACGATCTGAAGCCCGACCATGATAAAAGGTCCATCTTTTATGTGTTTGCGTAGGTGACTTGAATGTCTGGGGACATTCAGGCTTCAAGTAGGCTTAGGAAATCAATGGGAGTTCAGCACCTAACTTATTTAAAGTCTCTAGAAAATCCCAGGGGAAGCTCAGCCACAAAGCACGACTCTTTGAGAGCAGTAATTATCCCAGAGCAACACACTTTTATTTCAGACAACAATGCCACCATGGGGAGTTTTTCCTAACCCATCATAGTCCACATGCAAAGATGTAAGTGATACTGGCTAGGACACCCAGGGACATCACTCCATAGCTGCTTTGCTTGCTGCTGACTCCATTCACATTGCATAATGGTTTCTCACAGCAAGAAACCCTCTGATAGGTTTGGTTTTGTTGCTGACTTGTTGCTGGACAGGTTGGAGAACACATCTTAGAGATGACATATTTAGGCTTGTTGGGCTCTAATGCAGAAGAGAGGGGGGAAAAAAAGAAAGAGTAGAATATAAGAATCATTGTTAAAATGTTTCCATGGTTAAATCTGCATTGGTGAATAAAAGGCGGACAGGGACTAGTCCCCAAGTCTGGCCATGTCCCACACTGCTGCAACATGATGCTGGTCTTCTCTGGGCTCCATGTTTTGTCTGTCCCTAAGGTGGAATTAACACGTGTGGGTGGCTTTCGGTTCAAGCTGCCTGAAGAAATGCTCAGGCTGGATCGCTGCCTGCTGGGATGGTTTTCCTACAGGAAACCGGGGGAAATGTATTGAATGACCTGAGATTTGGTCTGAGAGGACATGGAGGTGCTTGAGGGTGCAGAGCCCCAAGGATAGACCTGAAGGCTTGTGCATGGCAGAGGGAGTCAGCCGTAGTACAGTTTTGCCCAAACGTTTTTGAAAACAGCTCTGGGAGTGAGTAATGCCATAGGAAGAGCTAGCTGGAGCGGTCAGCACAAAGCTGGGGGGAGCTAGCCATGAAGCGGTGCAGACAGCCCCAGGCTTGAGTTCTCTCTCTGGTGCTGCTAGATACGTATCTTCAGCATTTCCCCAGCTCCTGGTAACAATATCAAGTATATATCGACATTGCAGTGACTGCAATAGGGAGCAACAAGGTCAGTGTTTCATAACAGTTGGCGACTGGGGCCTATTGTTTCCATACGTGACCGTGACTGGGACGAAAGCCCATTCCTGGGACGGCTCTTCTACAGCACAAACAAGGTGTTGTTCAGAAACGTACTTGTTCCAACGTTGTTACGGACAGTCACACAGTATTTGTCGTCTTTTGCGCACATGGAAATGGTCAAACAGTTCTTGTTGGACTCCTGTTCTTGGCACACGTAGCACATAAATGGGTAAGCTAGGGGCAAAAAAACAAAAGAAAAAGCACATTACATGGTTTAGGAACCACCATACCTACAATCCAGATATCTCCATTTTCCCAGTTATAGCCTGTTGAATGCTTGTGTGTGAATGACCAGTGACTTTCTTTATCCCTTGACCTGTGGCAGCAATGTTAAATCCCTCTCTGTCTCATATGTCTCAGACTGTGAAGTGTTATCGATCTGTTTGCAACCTCTGGCAGCAGTAGATGTGAGTGGAATTCAAGGATTTGGGGTCTTTTATGATGGAGATTATTGCCGAGCAATAGCTTCTCTGTCCTGAGAGCTCTGCCACGTGAATTGCTAATTACTGCTCAGTTGCTCCTCCTTTGGAAGCCTAGGCAGGGCTTTCAAGGGAGAACCTGAGGATGCCTGGAGCATTTCAAGGAGATGGACAATGCCCAGTGTCCTACTTCTCTTTCATCTGGCTTGGAGACTGCCATCACGTATCCTTCCTTGTGGTCAAATGCCACTAACTGAACTGGCCTAACCTCAGTCCTAGGAAGTCTAGTGAAAGTAGTCAGATGCTCTGTTGAACTTCTGCATACTACTGTAAGACAGAAAATAAATGGGAAGTCTGAACCAAAAGTACAGTTTAATTGGTAAACGCAGATCTGGTGGGTTAACTCATACATCTGCAATACAGATATAGAAGGGGACTGGCAGGAAAGTCAGGCAGTGATGAGTTGTCTTTCCTGTCAAGAACGTACAAACTTGCCCTCAAATCCAGAAGGTGGTAGGACAGACCTCTGGAAAGCCTCTGTAAAGTAATGATAAAAAGGAAGAAGAGCAAAAACACAGTCTAGATGAGAAACCACACTGAAATGTCTGCAGAACATTCTCCAGCTAGGCAGATTAATTGATTTATAGGTTTTATGGTGGTGGTTGGGTTCTGAGCTTGCAAAATCACCCAGAGCAACGTATGTGGTTTTGTGTGTAGGAGAGGGGATGAATTACTTTAAAAACACAGGCATTTTTGGAAAGGGAAGGAAACACAGGGCAGACCTGGTAAGTCTGGGGACAGTCTGTCAGTATGGAAAGGGCAGAAGGCAAGTAGAGGACACATTCCTGTGAGTGCAGTTTTGCCCGATAAGAACTTGGCAGTAAGAAAGTGGAAGGGCAAGGAAGGTCAGAGAGACCATTAACTGAGAAGTTCATGATGAAGGGAAGGGAAAGAAAGGGATGGGAAAGGAAGGAAAAAGTTATCAACTGTTGATGCTGAGAGGGCCATAACACTGTGTAGCTTTTTTGCTTCATTCATCACTAACAAAGTTGAATCTTCATGTGCAGAGTAGAGTAGATACAATAAGTATCAATGAGTGCAGTTTTGCCCGATAAGAACTTGGCAGTAAGAAAGTGGAAGGGCAAGGAAGGTCAGAGAGACCATTAACTGAGAAGTTCATGATGAAGGGAAGGGAAAGAAAGGGATGGGAAAGGAAGGAAAAAGTTATCAACTGTTGATGCTGAGAGGGCCATAACACTGTGTAGCTTTTTTGCTTCATTCATCACTAACAAAGTTGAATCTTCATGTGCAGAGTAGAGTAGATACAATAAGGTTTTACCAAAATTTTTGGCACAATCTTGAATGACGTTGTTACGAGCAAGGCCAGGAAACACAAGCTAGTGAAAGTGCAACAAAATGGGTGCAAAGCCAGACATGAAAACGCACTTACAGGGTAGTTCTCAATGGTAATTGGTCAAACCAATGGGAGGAATGCAACTTGTAAGGTTCTCCAGAGCTCTGCTGTGGGCTCAGGTCTATATACAGTGTCATCACTAGTGGCGGTAGGGATGGGACAGAGGATGCACATCACATTTTCAGATGATGCCAAGGACAAAATAGCTGAAAACATAATATAAGCAGAGTACTAAGTAATTTTGGCAGATGGATGTAATAAATGAATGAAAAAAAAGAATGGATGCGATTCAATAAAGAGCAATATAGTACCCAAAGATAAAAATTAGCCATTTAAATGTAGGGTGAGGAACAACTGGTTGAGTTACAATTAAAGACTGCAGCGTAAATAACAGGAGTCAACCATGTCACACAACAGTGATGAAAACAAGCGTCACCCAAAGGAACACAGGCAGCAATGTCATGTGCAAGATATGCAAAGTGGCCTTTCCATTCTGGCAAGGCCTCAGCTTGGAACACCAATGGCCAAATCTGTGCGCAGCACTTCAAAAAATATGTGAAGCATTTGGAGAGAGACCAGAGGAGAGGGAGGAGAAATGGTCAGAGTATTTTGAAAATATGACCTCGTAGAAAGGTTGGAAGCATTTAGTTTGTTTGTTAAAAATGAGAAAATGCTGAGGAAAGTAACCGTCTTCGAGCAAGAAAAAAAAAGCTGCGAAGAAGAAAGTAATAGGCTGTTCCACACATCCTATGGTGAGAACACAGGAGAACTGTACAAAAATAGATGTTAAGAGATATTAAGACAAACTTTCTAAAACGATGAGAGTCTGAGCAATTCCAGGCTGTGGAATCTTCTTTATTGAAAACTTTCAAGGACACATTAGACAAACATCTGCCTGGTTTGGTCCAGCACTGGAGCAGGGAAAAGGATCATGACCTTTTAAGATTTCTTCTGGACATATTTCTATAACGGTGAGTTCATGGAAGAAAATGACCCTCTTTAGTGAGCTGTGAGATCAACAGTTTTGATCAAAAGTTGCTTATTAGGGCCATTCTCTTCAATGGGACCCCAGATAAATGAGAAGGATCAAATAACGGTTGTCTCCAAGATTTTCTTTGTGCCTGTATTAGGCCAGAAAGCTATGATCTCTTACTCTTGAATGTGAAAGCCTTGGTATTCAAATTATTAGCTTTCTCCAATCTAGACTGGGCTACAGAAAGGTGCTGTATAAGCTTGAGGCCATTTGAAGGCTGATGGCAATATAGAACAGCACCATGAATGTGTGCTACCAGCCTTGGATCTCTGTTAGCTCTCTCTTAGCTTTCTGCTTCATTCTGGGTAACACTGAGGACGTTGCCTTTGATAATCACCCTTCTCTGTCCACGTCGTGCCACTGCATTCAAGAATTATGGGCACAAAATCCTTTCTTCTCCCACCCCAACACTGGCCAAAGCTTCTGATCTTCTAGGCATGTTGCAGTATCATCTGTCCAAACAAGGTAGGAGTAGGGGGTTGATACATCAGAGAGCAAGAATTAATTAGATGTCTCTTTCTCAACCCCTGCTAGATACGTATCATGGTTTCTGGGAAACTATCAGGCGTGGGGGAAACACTGGCAATCTGGTCATTATTTCTGTGTGCAAGTAGAGATGTAGCAACACATGTGTATCAGTCCCAGAAGAAGGACATACATTCAGAGCACCTCAGACTTCTCTTTGGGAGAAGGATGCCTTTAATGTGATGTATGCACAGAAAAGCACTTTCGCCTCTGCCTCTGATTTAATCTACAAAAATTCTCACTGATGATTTTCCTAGGGAGCAAGACACACGGCAAACCACATGGCTCGCTACAATGGAGGAAACAGCAGTACAGGAAAGTCTGTAAAACACTTAAAAAATGATATGGATAAAAAAATATGGTTTGTTATGCTCTCTGGCACTTCCAACTTGCATCTTTTGGGAAGATCCCATAGACCACTGCATGGATATAACCTGGCATCCAGCAGCATACAATTAGAGCTCTATCACTCAGTACTGCCAGCTGGAAGGAAGAATTAGTTTATCAGGATCTTATTTCTGCAGCAAATCATTAATCAAGGTGCAAAAGGAAGTTGGTGATAGCACGGCTGCAACACTGCAATACTGCAAAGTTGGTGACAGCCCTCTCAATTTTTGCCACATGAGAAATTTTCACCATCTTCTCTGTAAGACTTATCTTAACTAGTAGCAGCATTAGAGGCTCACCTTGCTCCACACACAGGACAGCAGCCAACAAGGTGACAAGAGTAGTCTTCATCTCCACCAGATCCTCTCAGCCAGACTGGGAAGACGTTTGGAGGGCAGGTTATATACCTTTTGAACGGCAGCAGTTTTACAGGTTCTAGATGGCTCGCGGGTGGACATGAAATCAACCCAAGGGTGTGTAATGTGCATGTGGGTGTTCTCCATGCTGGAGCCCATGGCACAGGCTGGCACCTTGGGGAAAATTCCTCTTAGCAACACATTTCTTGCTCTTCCGGTCGTATGAGTGATGGGAAATGAGGATCTGCTCTCTTCTCCGAGATTTTTCCTTTCCTTCCTCCCAGCAGAAGCAGCAGCAGCACTGATGAAATAGTGGAGCCTGGAGGCACGGGGAGATAGTCCTAGCTGTGCATTTTTCTAATCCTTTTGGATAGTCAGCAAATGATGTACCAGGGTGCAGACGGTTCATTCTCTTTAATTATTCCACAATACCAGAAGATCAGACTCTCAACTGGCCTCCGATAGTTTACCTGCAATAAAATCAGTGTATTTTACACTAAATGAAATTAGCTAATGGTTAGTTAAGCAGAAGATCTTCCTCAAATTTTCATGTCAGTCTTAATTTCTTATCAGTTTTCCATTACCTGTAGTTAATCTCTCTGCTTGCTCCTATCTCGGTTGTAATTCTCAAATACTTTATACACTTTTTATTTAATGAAGTTTTTCTTATTTTTCAGGGATCATTTAGAGGGTCTGCTTTTCTCCACGCCCAACAGTTTCTGGAAATGAGACCTCCATTTATGATACCACAATCTGGCATCCTGGAATTGCTGCTCCGCTTTGAAAAAGCCATCTCTCAAACTGTCTCTTTTTCAGTCTCTCCTCTTAAATCAATCCCTTTTCTTCTATTCCTCTCTGTTGTTCTTCTCTGAATTTCTTAAAATCTGTTTCTGACGTTCCGGGAAAGAGACCCTAATACAAAATGCATCTTGTAAGAGCTCAAGCTACCATCTCAACGGAGCTTCTTCCAAAGTGAGATTAGTCCTGAGCAGCAGGTAGCAGAATGTGTAAAATAAAAATTGCCAAACACCCCTTTTGCTGGCAATTATGGAATAACTTAACCGGCAGTTCCCTGGAAGTAGCCATCAGTAGGGTATTTTTGTCTAACATGAATCATTCCAGCATTGGATGATTTCCTTATCCATGTGAGTTTCTGATACTTTTCAGGGTCTCTTAAACTGCTCCTAGAATGACATCATCAGGTGGTGAATTCCAGAGTTATTCAAGCCTGATGACAAACCAGACATCCTCACTCTTGTTTCTGGAGGTTTGTGAGGTCAGCAGGGGTCATGCTGGTGGTGATAAAATCAAGACTTCTGCTTTGCAGAGGGCAATTCAGTTTACTGCCCAAGTGTGTTATAAACAGGTTGCTCTTCATAATTATTGGGTGTGTCTTCTTTCTGGTATTTTGCAATGAGGGTAAAAGGAAGCAAACATTTTTTCCTTTTTTTGGTCTTATTAATTATCCCGTAGACTTCTGTTCTGTATATTCCTTTTCCCTTCCTCCATTAATGAGAGAGTGCTATAATTATTGCCATACCCGCCCCCTCATGTTGACTTTGCCAGCATCCATTTGTTTCTACATGAACCTTCATGCAATAGGATCTTGGCTTAGCCCTTTCCTCAGGCCTCCTCAAGTTAGCTTTGAGAGCGGTGAGGCTAAGACATCCCCAGCACTGCCAACAAACATGTATTACGGAGAGAAATTTGAGTAAGAAACAAGGTCTTCTATGTCAAACAGTTATCTGGGAGCTGTGCCCAGGCCATTAATGTCTTCCATAGTACCTAGGTGTACTGCGGTGCTGGAGCACACCCTCTTCTCAGCATATGAAGAGTGGTAATTTTGCAGTACAATGACTGGGTCGCAACGATTCCTTCTTTCTCAAGAGGTCAGATTACAAAATGCAATGCAGTCAGAGGCAACACTTAAGCAGCCAGCATGGGGATGGTGTCTCCTGCTGCTCAGCATCACAGCCTTCAGCATGGAGGAGGCCTGAAGCAGGCCAGCCAGCGACACCAAGTGAGAAGTAAGATCGAGGAAGACTGCAAAAAATGCAAGAGAGGTGAGTCACCACTGTAGAGTAATCTCATCGCTACCCGTTCAGGAAAATGAAATGGACTTCAAAATGGAGCTGGGAGATGGCTATATGACAAGAGAGCAGCAGTTAATTTTGAAAAAGGGATGCTTTTGTCACTTTCCATGGCTTCCACGGAAGAAGATTTTTAGACCCGGTGAAGACCTTGCTTTGATCTTTTGCATCCATCTTGTCTCTTGCTTTGTCATTGATTCACTGGGTGTTGATCAGATCTGGGCAAATAAGCAGAGAGAAAGGGAAGGAATTTCATGTTGTGAGGGAAAAGACAGCCAAATTATTTCAGGAGAGCAGAAGGCAGCATAGGTCCTTCAGAATCAGTGGTGACAGAGCCCCGAGCGAGGGAAAAGAAGGGCTTAAGTTAAACCATCTCCTCCAGGTGCCTAATTTAGGCAGGGCGAGGCCCCCTTGGATGATTCATGTCCTGGCACAATGACTCAGAGCACTCAAAACCGAACTCTTAGATAATCCACGCAGAGAGCCAGCTACCGCCCAAGAGCAATCCCAACCATTCGAGACACTCGTCTTCTTCCTGAGAGCCCTCCAGGCATCCCAGATGTCTCTGCAGGGCAGCTCGCCACTCTCATCCGAGGAGTATGCAACCATGGGAGCCAACAAATAAGAAGCTCTGGGTGGAGGGATGTAGAATTAGGCAGCAGCATCTGTGTGGGAGATGTCACATCAGGATTTCTCAGGGAGGCTGGCAGAGAGGAGTCTCCTCTTACACAACACCCGTTGCCAAGGGAGTGCTCACTAAGGGAGCTTTCATGGTTTTAGGACCTCCCATGCCTCAGGGCAATTGCTGGTCCCACTTCCAGATATCGACCCTTTTACGTAATTTGAGATGTGGGTCAATCTTTGGCCCACAGGCATGGGTTGTGTTGCTGGACAGGAGGGAATGCAAAACCTATGGGGTCAGCTAGAAACCAGGTGAGAGGGAAGCAGGCTGGGGTCCATGCATGGAGCTTCTCCCTTAGGATTAGGACTGCCAGCTTCCAAGTGCTGTTCATAACTTCTCCATGCAACAGCCATAAGCAGACCATGAACCCCCGCCATGGCAGAAGCAGGCTCTACCATGTGCCTTCGCCCTCCTTGCCCACACTTTTTTATACCTTTCTTCACATGCCGGGTTCCCTCTCAACCCAAAATGGAGGCACCTGCCAAGTTCAGGTAGCAGAAGACATGACCTTATTTCAAACCTGGATGCCAACAGTAGGTCTGTATTCACAAGCTTAGCAGGACAAGACATATGGCAGTACCAGCCCCAGCTTGGCCTATGCCAACCAGCATTGTCCTTAAGAGATCCTAAATCTGTGGACAGCGAAGGCTGGAAACTACTTCAAATAGTTCAGTTATTACCACCTCATCATCTGGGTGTGGGACAGACTATAGCCATCCAAGGCCACAGAACAGTTCTTGGTTTTTTTAAGATGTTCAGAGGTGTGTGCCACTTGAATATCTCTAAATCTGGCAGGAGGGGAAGAAAGGTGAAGGGAGTAGTTTGGACAGAAGACTGGAGTCAGCTCAGCAGGGGGTTGGCAGCACAATAGAAACCATAAGGACAACCAAGAGTCTCATGGCTAAAGGCAGAGTATCCTTGGCCAACCTTGCATTTGTACTGCGGAGAAAAAAAAAGAGATGAGGTTCTAGCAAGAAAATAGAGGCTGGAGGCAAAACGCAGACTGAGACTGGGTGAAGAAGCTAAGGAGGACGGCTGGAAGAGAAAACAGCCAGGGAGTGTATAGCTGCGGGTCGGATATGGATGGCAGGAATGGTGGACAGGAAGAGATGGGAGCAGGTTGAGGTGAGCTGGAGTCATGAGACCACATTTCCTTTGCAAACCTGTTATAAATATCCGTCTGTTTCTGAGTGTTGTTAGTCCTCTGCTCTCAGCAAATACCCAGCAGAGTGAGCAAAGCGTGTAGCTGCTCTCCGTGTGCAATGAGTCTACAGTGAGAAAACCAGCGGGGTGAGCTGCACCCAACTAATTACCCTGGGAGATCTTTGTTGGGGTAATTCTAGTGGAGAGCTTCTCCACTAGAGAGCTCAGGAGAAAGCATTTCAACCTCCTGTGACTCACTTCAGAAGGGTTTGAGTGAGCAAAACTCTCATTCCTAGCTGAGATCATCCACAAGGAAGGTCAGTGCAGGGGAATGAGTTCCTTCAATCTTAACCCTGATAGGAAACTTGACTAGCAAACATAAAAGATTTATTTTCCAAGTCAAAAATTTGTTATAGATGAAGCTGATATTTCCAGACTCCAGTAGACACACAGTAGAAACTGTCTGTCTTTTCTGATGATTTTCCTTTAAGCACCATGCAAGACACTTTTCTCCCCTTTCAAAAAAATCCATAATGTTTGTAAAGCAATTTCCACTGGAAGATCTTAAATCGGTTTAAAGAAAACTTAATGCTCAAGATCCCTTCACACTGGGCCCTGCCTTGTCCCATCTGTTTGCCAGCTGGAGAACTCAACAGCCATTTCCTTTCAGCCAGCTGACCCAGAATAGAAATTGAAAGTATTTGTTATAAATGAAGCTGAAATTTCCAGACTCCAGTAGACACTCAGTAGAAACTTGTCTGTCTTTTCTGATGATTTTCCTCTAAGCACCATGCAAGACACTTTTCTCCCCTTTCAAAAAAATCCATAATGTTTATAAAGCAATCTCCACTTTATAAAGATCTTAAATCGGTTTAAAGAAAACTTAATGCTCAAGATCCCTTCACACTGGGCCCTGCCTTGTCCCATCTGTTTGCCAGCTGGAGAACTCAACAGCCATTTCCTTTCAGCCAGCTGACCCAGAATAGAAATTGAAAGTAAGTTAAAGAAATGGAGTCACAAAGTGACACTTCTGCCAGAAAAAAAACCCTAAAATCTGGGGAGACGCTTCCTGAAGTGAATGCAAAGCAATTGCGATATATTTCAGTGTTATTTCAATTCGACTTGCAGACTAACGCCTCTGCTTTTGTTGCTGCTAACATGGATGCATCCAGCCGCTACGCTCGATGTACCATACCACACAGTCACACAATCGAATAAAATACCACTTTATTGTGCCCAGCTTCTGTTTAACAACTATAGTACTGAAGGCTTCCTCAAAGCAAAATGATACAGGGCAGAAAATGGTATAAGGGGGAAAAATGGCATGAGAGAATGGCAGGGACAAAATGAAGGGGAAAAAAAACCGCATGGAGTTATAAAGGCCAATAGTAGGAGAAATGGTGACTAAATGGTGCCTTTCTACATGTGCAGGACTCCGCATCATGCCTTTCTCTTCCAAACACCATTTTGAGGTAGGGCTGTGCTCTTGTGTATTGTCATCAGAGCACATAAAGAGCAAAAATATTTGTTGATGGGATGTGACCTTCCAGGTGGGAGAAACAGGGCAGCATTCACGCTGTACAGATGGGAGTTTGACCCCTCGCAATGCAAGGCCAAGCAGCTCCTTTCCTCCCCAGCCCCTCTAAAAACCCAGACGGAGGATGCAGGCAAGACTGGCCAGGACACCCAGAGCTATCATAGAGTAGCTGGTTTTCACACTGCTGGCACCGCTGATGTTGCACAACGAAGTCTCGCAGCAGCTGGTAGCGACGCCGGCTATGCCGATATTCAGGTCAATTGTTGGGCAAAATGCTGAACATTTCTTGGTAATACGCTGGTTACGGTCATTGCCTGAAGTGGGAGAGAGAGAAAATAGGAAGAAAAGTCATGTTTTTTTATCTGGGATATCTTTTACAGACTTCAATGATTGACTGGATCCAGTGGGGAATACATTGTTCTGCATTTAATGCTGTCAGTTTTCCCTTGGGCTTCGTCGCGCTACATCATTATTTGTATATATGTGACCTATGGAGACAATCTCCAGGCCTCACGACTCCTCTGCTGTTTTCAGGGCCATCTGAGTGCAACCTAGGGCAAGAATTTGGGAATATAATGCATTTGTACAGTGCAAGATTGCAGGACATCATCGTCACCGTGCCTTGGGATTGCTCCTTCCACAGCACCTGGCCCTTTCCAATTCCACCACCTCATGAGCATACATTTGAGCTTGGAGATGAGGCAAGGGGTTTGTGCAGAGAAATCCTCTCTCCTCCCGTATCTCCCTTTCCTGAGTGAGTTTAATCAGCAGTGCAGTATTGCTATGATATATTGCAACAGAGACGGGTTATGCTGAGTTCCCACCTGCTGCAAGACTTGCTCTCTGTGTGCTATGACCCTCATTAATTCCTCCACCACACCTTACGGTGGGAGGAGGCTTCTGCAGTCAGCATAACCTGAACCCCATCTTATCATCAGAGCCTTAGAAAAGCTTCACACTTACCGAGTCCCGTGGTAGAATAGGTTGTGAGACAGTACTTCTCATGGTCAGAGCACGTGGTTGTACTGAGACAATGTATATTGGAAGATGCGTCTTTGCATGTGAAACATGTCAAGGAGAAAGCTGCAGAAGAAGCACACAACACCCATCAGTCACCTCTAGAAATATCCATAGGAGCACAAAACTGATGGTGCTGGTCCAGATGGAGGATCTCCCAAGCCCGGTGGCCACAGGCAGACACCTTCCTGGATGTATGAAACCTGGCCCTTAGTGACTCTCCAGGACCCAAATTACTTTAAGCTGAGATTCCTGACACTGATGTGGTTTGTTCATTTAGTAACCCTCAAGGGATCTTCCTTCTGGATACTTACTTGAATTCATTTAAACATCTGGCATCTGAAGTGTGCTTTGGGAAAGAGCTCCCCAGCCTACCACCACTTGCAGCATGAAGCTCTTGTGGTTTCTTTCCATCCTGGCTCCCCCAAGCCCCAGATGCTGGCCACTAGTTCTTGTATGGAAAAAGGCCTGATAACATGTATGAAACCTGTATGGAAACAGGCTGATTCCTGTCAACACTCATCCTCTTCAAATCATCTGAAGAGTCCTGGCCTACACATCCTTTCTCAGACCACACACGCCAACAGTGAAGTATTTCAGAAATCTTTTCAAACACAAAGAGGGAGAGATACACCTGAGGGTAACCGCCCTGGCCGTACCAGGCATTATTTTTTTGCTGCATGCCCCTACAACGTATCTCAAATTAGGGACAAGTGACCTAGATCTGCATCTCAGTGTTTGCTGATGATGGATGCTTGCCTTTGGGTTGTTCATTTCCAGAGCTCTCCTGTGCTGGGCAATCCTGTCCCTGTAGAAGACGGGGCTCAGCAAACCACCCCCTTGGCTGCAGCAGACTCCTCTTTACAGCCATCCATGGGCGACGACTGCCTAACACTACAAAACTTGTACATCTGAAACACTGTGCATCAGCAGAGCGCTGTGCTAATATGAATGAATGAAAACCGCTTGCACTCAAGTAAGCAAAAGCAGTCATTCACAGCAAAGAGATCCTTGGGGAAGGTTTCTTTGCATGATAAGAGGGATTTCCTACTCATCTGTTTATCTGGAGCAAACACTCCTGCAGTAATGTCACCCACCAGGGATTAGGCTCATTCTTCTCATTTTCAGGCTATCCCTATCTATGGCCAGTTAATACCCATCTTATTTTTGTACCAGCACTGTCCTTTGCCTTCCTTGCTCTTCGTCTCCCTTGCTCTTCTTCTCCTTTGCCCAAGATTCTTTGTCATTATTAGTGCCTTTGCCAGCAGTGTCCCAACCTCATTGTTGCCCTTGTTTGACCTTAGGCAAGCTCATCTGGCCCAAACAGGCTCTCTGCTCCCTGTCGTCCTACTAGCCCAGACCTGGCCCCACCTCTGACCATGACACCAGGTGACCAAGGTCACTGTATTTCATAGAAAGCCACAAAAATGCCTTTTGGGGCCCTATTCATCCTTCTCTGTCTCTGTGGAAACTGCCTTCTCTCCCCACTCTGGCTAACAGCCCCTTTGCCCTTTCCATGGCCACCCAGCACTGACCATCATTTTCCTCTTGTGGTCTGTCGTCCTCACAGATCCTACTCTCCCTCTGTTGTCTCTCACTGAAGAGCGGCTAGCAGAGGCCACAGAAGCCAGGCAACTGGGCTTGCAGTGTCTCAGATCTCATCTCCTTCTGTTCCCATGCTCAACACCAAAAGCCTCAGACCTGGCACCCAGCTCCCTCTGACTTGATATCAACTGCTGCAATTTGCTTCCTACCTTGGTCATGGTCATTTCCACCTCCAGTCTCTCTTGGCTGTCCTGCCTGGCTCTTGCATTCAGTATCTTCCTGACACTGCAGGCTACCTTATAATTTTTTTCAAGTCTGGGACCCGCCGTTAGACTATCTGCACTCAGAGGGATTCTCTTTTCTTGTGCAAACCCCACACGGGCACGTTTCTGCTCCACCCCACTGGGAACCGTCCTCTCCTCCCATAATAACCGTACACTAGAGCAGAGTCCCCAAACTGGGTTTTCCAGATGTGTAACCCATTTTATTCCTTAATTAATGCAACTTCTTTAATCAAGACCATTCCAAGAAAAAGCTCCTGAATCTCTGCAGGAAACAGTGGAGCTTGTTACACGCCCAAGTCCTGTTTGATCCCAACCTCCCAAAGCTGCTAATTTAAGAGAACCAGTTGTCCTGGGACCCTTCTAGCTAGGGGAGGGGGCAAGCACCTTCAGGGTTGATTTTGCCAACATCTCTCTGTGCTCAGGAGGTTTCTTTCTCACTCACATTTACGACAGAGGACTCTGGAGGCACATGGGCTCCTAACCTGGTAGCTCGGTTAAGACCCTGAAGTCAGGTAGGACAATCTTGATCCTCTGTCCTGGTAAGAACAACAATTGCTCATGCTGCTGAAAAACACTTCTCATTTTATGGCATCTGTTGAGATATCTGCTGTAACAAGGGCTGAGTAAGGGAGGGAACAATATTTCTTTAGAAATGTGCCCCGCTCAGGCTGCCTTTGGAGGTCTCCTGTCTGCACCCAGCAAGCCCTCTGCTGTAGCTGATCAAGAATGTTCCTCAAGGAAGGTTTTCATGTGAATAATTCGAGCCATCCAGATAAACAACTTACACGTGTAAAGCATTAGCAAGTGCCAAGTGCTGGTGGATGCAGGATGTACACCGTTAAAATCAGTCAGGTTCAGGATTAACTGGAACAGCAACCAGCCTTCTGGCTAGATTGCACAGCGAAGCGGTGCTGCGTTTGTGTTAATTTTCACCGACTCCTTTGGTAAGTCTGCTGTCTCATTACATGATCTTTTTAAAAAATGTGATTACAGTTGATAAGCTGCAGGAAAGGGTCCTTTTATTGCCCTCAACTTTCTCAACCCCGTTGAGCACAGTGATTTAGCACATGCCAAGTTTAAAGCCTGTGAAGTCCCACAGTAAGAACATTTACAGGCTCAAATTAAGTATGAGTCTAATTGCTCTGCTAGACCAGGACCAGAATGGCCAGTAATTTGCAGGTAAAGCCCTACGGCAGAGCCTGAGGAAGATTCGGTTTGCAATAAGGCAAAAGCCCCCCCGAGCTGAGGAAGGCAACTATTCCCCTGGAATAGTCAGAGGGATGTTCAGGGCTGCACCCTCTGTTCCTTGCCTGACCCACAGCACACCCCTGTGCAAATGAGGCATCTTCCAGAGGCACAGGCAGCAGTCCTTGCCAGGCAGAGTTAAAGTGCAGGTTCCCAGTGCATCCTTCCCCCCCAAAAAACAGCCAAAAAATCAGAATGAGGATGGGACTCTGCATCTCCATCCCAGACCTGGCAAAGGTGCACCTCAAAGCAACAAGCTGTAAGAAAGAGATGGGAGCCAGTATTGCATCTTGTTGTGGCATGACCACCTCTACCAATTCAGGTAACGATGGTTCATAATTGCAACCAATAAACAAGCAAGTGAAAAAAAAAAACCAAGCTGTCGTTAGTTATATGTCTAACTTGCAGCTTTATTGCCACTTCTCACCACGCTGTCTACACTGAGCCACTCCAAGGGCTGGGCTGGGACTACACGAGTCAGGTGAGGGGGGTATCTCATCCCCCACTTCAACTCTTCACCATCCTTCCAACTTCTGGGGGGGATGCGTCCCCTGGCTTCTTATCCCGAGGACTGGAATATTCTCTAGAGCCTAAAGACCTTCCAGCTTTACCATTCCTGCTGCAAAATCCCCCTGTCATCCTGCAGCGTCCAAGACATGCCCCAGTTCTGGGGGTCTTGCTGCACAAAGCAATCCTTGGAGACTCACCGCTCTCAGTGCACAGGGCTGTGACGAGCACGACAAGAAGAGAAGTCTTCATCCTTTATAGGTCTCGCAGTCTCCAAAACAAGCAGGACTCACCCAGGGCAGGTTTTATACTGCTGCAGTGTTTGCTTTGATGCTAGGGTAATAACTATAGGGTTGCTGTGTCAGATGGTGGATAATTGAGAGTAACATGTCAGCGCTTGTATGTCAAAGTATGCTTTGTTGGAAATCCAAACAGGCTCTCCCCCCTCTTCTTCATTTCCTAGTTGTTTCGCAATTCAGCGTGTTCGTCTGGTGTTAAGTATGCAACAGTTTCTAATTCTGGATAAGTGGAGGAAAAGCAAAACACAAAAACAAAACAGTGTCCACGTGAGAAGAGGAATGTTTTCTTTTCCAGACCAGCTTCGGTTTCAGAGCAGGCTACATCCTTAAAGATCCTGCCCTTGTGCACTGTTTTAGTACATATGGAAGTTGATTAAATTTGAAATTGAAATTGGGATTGGAACTTCTACAAGATGTCTCTCAGGATTGTCAATACAGCTAGATCAGAAGAGCAGTATCCTTCCACTGCATTTCATAGGGGACCAGACATCATCTTCTGTGGGCCTTTTTAAGACAGCATTTCAAAAGCATAAATGTTTCTGTTCTAAAATTGGATATTTTATATGAGGTCAAATGTTCTCTTAGAAAATAAATTCCACTGGGCAATGAAAATGACCACTTAAATTAAAAACCAGAAATAACACCTACCTACATTGAACAAGCTGTGATTTTTTTCACAGAATTACAAAAAATAAATGTCAGGAAGAGAAAAAACAAACCAGTTAAAGCACGAAGAACGAAGGATTGCCTGATCAAAGATCTCAGCTCATTAAGTCTTCAGAAAAAAGAAATTAGAGCCAGCCAAAATTATGTGAAATGCCAAATAAGAGTACTCCACTGGATTTCCATACGATGCTCTTTATTCCTCCTTTTTTATCATGTTTCATCCTGTCTCCCCGTATAAAATCAGAATCTTTCCCATCTTCTTCTGACTGCTGTTGCTTTTTCCTCCCACCGTTGTCTTTCTGCCGTCTAGTTGTGGGGAAGGAGGCACAGTCTCCGAAACAGTCAACTTGGATCCCTTTCACATGACACTCAGAGCTGCACAAGCAACCTGCGTGCCCCAAGCCTCTGCCAGTGACTCTGCCCCTTGCTGCTCTCCATCTGCTTTATTTCCCTTTTTTCTTAGTCTCAAAGTTGCTCAGATTTCCATCTCCCATTAAATATTTGGGCTTTGAATGTGACCCACCTACAGTCATTATCTCACCAAAAAGGCATGCCCAGTTCTTGAGGTGATGTAACTCTTTCCAACACCTCTAAATTGGACGTATAAATATTGTTAATATGGAGACCTGCGTGACTAAGGTGAGGAAATTTTTGCTTTCTCAATAGGTAGAGCATGAAACTCAGTTGGAACAAAGGTGGCAATTAACCAAAAAAGCTCAAAGGAGAGGCGTTGTTTGGCTTCATAAGGCCAATGCCTTTATAAGGCACCAGGCAGGAGGAAAACAGAAGCTGGTACCCTCCATGCCAGGCAGTGCAACCCTCATTTCCTTGTGAAATATTTTATTTTCCCCAGTCCAGAAGAGATTTCATAATTGGTAAATCAACTTTTATTGCTGACTATTTGAGGTAATAGCAGAAAAGGGGGCTCTAGTCACAAGGCAATGCCATTCTGCAGCCCACGTTCAGATTTATTCCAGCCAACAGCATCCATTAACAGGTACAGAAATAGCAGCTCAGCCAGGCACTTCTTTTTTTTTCCCTCCCTTGTAGTCTCATCCAAGCGAAAACTAAAATATCTCTTGTCTCCTGCAAGCTGCCGAGATTTTGAGATGGCAAGGCTCTATTTCTTAAAGGAGTTATTGCAGGAATTATGGTAGTCGAGATTTTCCATTAGATGGTCCTGCACTCTTCCAACTGGTCCCACATGTCACTGATATTAATGTTGTCTTCAACCCTCACCAGTGCCAAGTAAGATAGATTGAAAAAAACTCCTGGGGGCAGAAAGGACATGGATGATTAGGACACCAGAGCAACCAAGGCAAAAGAGAAGATAATATCACAGTTTGCAAGTATTTGGAAGCTATGAAATTCAAGAAGATTTTGGAAAGAGTAACAGGGGATTTAACTGGGGGTGGAGCATGGGGTTGAAAGACCTATTTCCCTTGACGTGGTTGCTGAATGGAGAAGGAAGGAGAATGTTTTGCTCATCTGGCTCTAAACCTGATTGAAATTGTCATACAAGAAGGGCAAATGATTTCTTTATTTTGGTGAAAACATGTAGTTTTCACGAAACAAAATCTGAAATGTAAAAGTAACTGGGAAATTCAGATGTTTTTACTAAATGTGGATTTTCAAGTTGGCCAAAAGCTTTGAGACTCCTTTCAGAGATTATTGTGATTAACATGTAGGAAAACTGATAGGAAAAGTGATTAAAAAGACGTGCAAAAAACCAAGTTTCTGTTGGTCCCTCAACACAGAAATGCTACACCACTACCATTCTTCAGTTAGCCCATCTTGTATTTAAATAAATGCCAGAAATTAAATCTTTATAGGATGACTAAACAACATGACCCATCTTCACAGCCTGTGGCCAGGGCTGCGGTTTCTCCCCATTGCGCAGAAGCTCATACCCTTTGCAGCCTGCCTTAAGGGCTGGTGGAGCAGGACTCCCCTCAAATCCAGCTGGGCTGCAAACATGAGGGCTTTTTTCTGGGTGCCATTTCTATACAAGCCTTCCCAAAATGCAGCACTGCACTTGTAAGCTGCTCAGCTGGGATTCACGCACTCTCCAGCTCCAAAAGTGCATGTATTTTGCCCATCTTCACAGAATCACCGAATCACTAAGGTTGGAAAAGAACTTCAAGATCATCAAGTCCAACCATTAACCCAACGCCACCATGCCCCCTAAACCATGTCCCGAAATCTTAGCTACTTCTTAGCTGTAGCTCCACTCCTCCAGGAGTGAGCGGGTGACCTCCAACCCATTTCCTCCATCCCCAAGACTGGAAATGCAGCAGCGACAGAAGAAAGGGAAGGAGCAGAGACCCTCCCACCAAATCGGACATGCATTGCCTCTACCAGGCTCTTTCTGCCCCTTTCCCCTGTCCTGCAGGGAAGTCATAAGCAATCACTCAGACAGAAGCGTCTTCTCCAAGCAGGCATGGAGGTCCCCTTTCCATGAGGACAGGTTCCAGCAGCACTATCCTCATCTTGAACATCTCCAGGATCTTGGTGTGGTCCCTTTGTCTATTTTAAAAGCGGAAACCATCCACCCTGCAGAGGTCACACGAGGACTTTGCAGCACAGCCGGGAGCACAACCAATACCTGGCAAACCCCCAGTCCTGTGTGTTATCAGCAACAAAACAGTTCTCGCTGTTCCTTCCAATGGGAACATCACAAACATCTTTGACCTTTCCAGACTGACAACTTTATATACATTTTATATAAATAAATCACTGACACCAGTGATTTATTATCACTGAGTGGTCAGGCAGAACATCTGGCTTTATGGAGTGTCTGTCTTGAGCTGCCGGATGCAACCAAGTCAATTGAGAAAGGCAACCAGAAGACTCCCAGGTGCTAAAAAGAGGAATTCAAGGTAACGTAGAGATTCAGACTACAGTTCTTTCTGGCAGAGCTGTTTTTTCAGGCTGATCTTAGTGTGGGTATAGCAAACACACTCTAGAATAACATAAACCTTTATTTGGTCTGACAATTGTTACACACATGCTATCAAAAGAGCTTTCCCAGGGAAAATTAGTACAAAACAACAAATGATACAGGGGAAAAAATAGGAGCTACGCTGCCGTGCCATTCTGTGAATGGGATCTGAAGCGTTGTCATGTGAAAAACAGGGTGGCATACACCCTGTTGGAGACACTTGACAGGCGTGCTGGTTTCTCAGTTGGGGAATACCTTGTAGGTTCTTGTATTGTCTCATCTTCTCCCACCCCTCATCATAATCCCGCCCTGATGACACAGATCAAACTGGCCACAATTCCCAGGAACATCACAGCATAGCTGATTTTTACACTGTTGGCACCACTGAAATTGCACAGGGAGGTACTACAGCATTTGGTGGAATAAGCCGCCACACCAAAGTTCACGTTCGTCTCAGGGCAGTCTACAGAACATTTCTTGGTGATGCGGTGTCCCATGTCCTTGCCTGGATGAAGAATAGACAAGAAAGGAGAGCTGTAATTTAAGATTCTTCTGCAAGAGATGACCAGAGGACGATAGGAGGAGGTATATTGCACTATGCTTAATTTGCAATGCAGCAATAACAGCTATCAGGAGATTTGATGAGTGCTGGGTAAGTATCCACGCAACCTGGATCTAATGCATGACACTAGAAAGTCCTTGATAGAAACCCAATGCTTCCCCTAGGACAGCAAAAAATCACTGCCAATGCATTTTCAGTTTCTAAAACCACGTTACTTACATGCAGCCCCTTTCCATCCTCCATCACAAAGCATGTGTGTAAGGCTCCCAGATCAAGCAACGGGGTCTGCTCATGAAAATCTGTGTGCTTCAACCAGCCCTGCCACAAAGTGGTGAAGAACATATCACAGGCGGTGGATCACAGGGCACCGCTGAGGAATTTACACACATTGTCTTGTGATCCATAAACCTCAGTGATCTGTTCTTTCCAACAAGACCAGCTATTGTCCAAAAAAAACCATTGCCCATCACTTTCTCTGGAGGGGTAAAAAAAAAAAAAAAAGCCTTGAGGTGTTGCTGTTACTCACCAAACCCAGCAGTGCTGTATGTGGTTGTACAGTATTTCTCATGGTCTTCACACTTGTAGGTTTTAAGACAGTTCCAGTTGGAGTGCTCATTGTCGCACGTGTAGCAAAACAGCGAGGAAGCTGGAAAAAGCACACATGACACATATTAGTGGTTTCCAGCAATGGCCTCCTGGGAAGAAAGTGTCAAAAGCCATGTCCTTTCTTGGAAAATACAAGGTGAAAAGTATGTTACGAATAAGTTTTCATGACAAGTGAAATACGAAGTTGGTTTTGATTAATGAAGCTGAAAAAAGCAAACAAACAGAACAAAACAAGTTTTCTTTCTTTACTTGAGGTTTTCAGCGATTAAACCTGAAAAGACATTTTTTCAGCCTGAGCAGCACTCTCAGGTGACTTTCTTTCTCCCCTGGGTCTGCACTGCTCTGGTTGACAGCCAACCTGCAAAAGCAGAGCTTACAACCTGCTCAGAGGGGTCTCGTATAGCTCTGGCAAAGAGAGGATGAACTGGCACTGTTCTCAGGTGAGAGCTTAGGTTTTTTCGTATTTTCGGTCTGCATCTGCAAAATACCATACAGACATGAATTAATTAAAGCCTATGACACCCCTGTGAGCTAAATTACTGAGCACAGAGCCACATTAAAGGGAGTTCCCTGGGAGAGGTTGCTCAGGACAATAGAGAGATTATTTCTACCAGTGCCTGGAACAACATGTTCTCAGCGATATTATAAGCAGGGCTGAGCCAGATGTATTACAAAGGCAGAAGGAGGTAAGATATGTATTTCTGAGGAAAATGAAGTAAATTGAGTCAAATTTCCAGACTGGCCATGCTAGAAGCATAGGCACGTGCCACCTCGTTCCCTGGAGGTCAATTCACAACTGTTGAAAACTGTTTCCCTCTTGTTCAGGGTCCCATGAAATGCTCCTTATTCCTGAGCAGGGGTCACAGAGACAGTTAAGCTGCTCTTGGGACAGCCTGCTCCATTGTCACCAGTGGTGGAGAGCTCTTGGTTGAAGGTGACCAAATTGCAAACCAGGGAGGCTCCTCCGTTAGGCTGAAATTTCCCTGGTTCAGTTCCTCCTGGCTCTCTCAACCCAGGAAAGCTCTTTGTTGTCTGCACAGAAGAGCCCCTTTCAATTGAATTTGAACCTGTTTTTAACAAAGAAACTCCTCCCAGGGACTCTCCAAAGCCCAGCTGCTGTCGATTCAAATTCATCTCTGAAGCTAAACCTACCTATGAGGTTTGGTTAGACATCTCTAGAAGCAGTTTTAAGAGAATTAAAAGCTATTTCAGGCCCTAACTACTCCAGGTAGGAGAAGAAAGGCTTCCCCTCTGTCATGTGGGGAGCTCAGGTGCCTTGGGTACAGCTCTGGAGACAGCTCTGGGTGCAAGACCAACTGTCTCGCTCTGAAACCTACCCAGATGCTCTTTCCTAGTGCCAGGTGTTGCGAGCGCAGGTGTTCTCCATAACAGCAGATAAAATCATCCTTGCTGCTTCTTGGTTTTAACGTCTCTTTAACTGACTGTTCAGCACTCACTATTTCTCCACCACTTGGGTATGTTAAGCCTTTCACCTCTCCTCTGGAGGTTCCCCAACCCAAGCTGTGGGCTGCTGTCCTGTTTGAAGACCATGCCAAGCAATCCCGGACACGCTGCCTAGCAAGCAGCGTTGCATTTTACGGACCCTACAGCTCGCTCTCACCTGCTTTTCTGCCAAATCTCACAAAGTTGTTCAAACCACTTCCTGCTGCAGATGGGGCCGAGACCCCAGCGTGTGCGCGGAAGCAACTGAAATACACTCCTGCTCATTGACTGATGCGAGGAAAATCCCTCCCAGTAAGGAAACAGTAATAGCTTAAACCCTTATAGCTGTTATAAAGCCTTGCCTGCATCTGGCCTCCACCCTCCATTAGCTCTAGTTTTGCAAATGCAGCCAGAAATAGCCTTAACGGTGCAAAAAGGCTTGCAGTACTCCTCAGGGTTTCAATACATGCACAGAGCCAATGTTTCTCAACCGGGTATTTCTACACAATAATCCTGTTACATCTGCACCTCTTTTTGAAAGAGGACAAGCACCGAGCATTGTGGATCCCATTATAAACACACTCACTCCCAGACACTTTAAAAAGCTCTTCAAACCTATGAGCAAAGAGCTCCGAGGCTTTCAAATATCTGTTAGCAACCTAGTTTCTTAATTGTAATGTTGTTGTGGGAAATAAAGTGAAACGCTGTCAGAAGATACGGTGTCAAGACCAGCCCTGTTATCTTTATCAACAGCTCCTGAGGTTTCATTCAGGCACAAAAATAAAACCAAAGGCAGAACTGTGAGCCCAGCTTAATTCCTGTTAGCATTTTTCAGTTCACATGTCTATCTTCAGATGTGAGTGGTCAGAGCTTGATACTTGAGGATGTCAGAAACCAGAGTGGTGAGCTCATCGTCTTTGGGTTATGGACACCTCGGCAGAACTCACCCAGAAGCTAAGACGGAACCACAGTAAATATTGCTTGACGCAGCTGACACCAAAGAAAAACTGCGCTACCAAGACCTCACCAATTGCGACAAAACCAGTCAAACCTTCTTCTCTCTGCATTATCTCTAATTTCTCTTCTGGCATTTTCATCCTCTCCATCTGGCTCTCCCAGCCTCCAAAGTCCCTTACCTTGCTCGGCACACAGGACTGCTGCCAGCAGGGCAATCAGAAAAGCCTTCATGGTCGTTGTGCCCTCAGAGCCTGAACAATATGGGATGGTGCGCCACGGTAAGGTTTTATACTGGGACCGCGTTTACTCTGACTTCCTTTGATTACAGTAATTTGAGGTTTGGGGAGTGACAGCGCGTAACATGTGATCAGTGATGGGTGTGTTTGTGCGTAGGAACCTATTACGAGGCTCCAGGTAGCAATTTCTTTCACATCTTATTCAGATCCTATCTTTTTTTCCAAGGCCTACTCCTGTTGACCATGTCTGCATTGCTAATTTGAGGAACAGTTTATCTGATTCCAACATGGGAGTCTCTTCTTACTCTGTTGGGCTGAACCACAAAACCTGGAGCAAAGCAGAGGCAGCTGCACCAGTCTGGGGTGGCTCATCGCTTGCAAGATAGCAGCCGTCACCTGGCATCCTCCACCTTTTCTCGCTGCCATGGTATGAGAGCTTTATATCTGTGGGAAGTGGGAGAGGAGACAAGAAAGAAAATTTGCACTGGATTGTCCACAGCCATTCAGTATTTCACTTGTACTAAGGGATCATAGGATCATAGAATGGTTTGGGTTGGAAGGGACCTTTCAAGGCCATCTAGTCCAACCCACTGCCATGAGCAGGGACCTCTTCAACCAGAGCAGGGTGATCAGAGCCCTGTCCAATCTCACCTGGGATGTTCCCAGGGATGGGGCATTGACCACCTCTCTGGGCAGCCTGGGCCAGGGGTTCACCACCCTTATTGTCAAAAATTTCTTCTTTCTAACTAGTCTAAATCTGCCCTCTTTTAGCTTAAAACCATTACCTCTTGTCCTAGCACAAAAGGTCCTGCTAAATGTCTGTCTCCACCTTTCTCCCCAGCCCCTCTCAGCCCTGGCAGCTGCAGGAAGGTCTCCCCGGAGCCTTCTCTGCTCCAGGCTGAGCCCCCCCAGCTCTCCCAGCCTGTCCTCCCAGCAGAGCTGTTCCAGCCCTCGGAGCGTTGCTGGGGCCTCCTCTGGCCCCGCTCCAGCAGGTCCGTGTCTCTCCTGTGCCGAGGGCTCCAGAGCTGGACGCAGCCCTGCAGGGGGGTCTCCCCAGAGCGGGGCAGAGGGGCAGAACCCCCTCCCTCGCCCCGCTGAACACGCGGCTTTGGGTGCAGCCCGGGACACCTGGGCAGCCTTTGGGCTGCAAGCGCACATTGCCGGCTCATGTCCAGCTTTTCACCCCCAGGACCCCCAAGTCCTTCTCCATGGGGCTGTTCTCCATCTCTTCATCCCCAGCCTGTGCTGATACCCGCGGCCCAGCCTGTGCTGATACCGGCGGTTGCCCCAACCCAGGTGTAGGACCCTGCACATGGTCTTGTTGAACCTCATGAGGTTCACACTGGCACACTTCTCAAACTTGTCCAGGTCCCTCTGGATAGCTTTAAGCAAAAAACCAGCTTGTATCATTCCTGCAATGACTGTGTGACTGGTGACTGTCACTCAGAATCTCCCACGGTCCAGGCAGGAATGTGGTCTGGTGCTTTCGTTTTATTCTGCTTCTCTGTCCTCCAGAAGCATCCAGGGTTTCCACGCGACAATGTTTGTTGCCACTGTAGACCAACTCTGGACTCTGTCAGGTTTTTCCAGTCCCTCATGACCTTTCCAGTCCTTCTGGGTTCCCTCCTTCTGCTCCCACAACTACTTCATCACCTCTTGCCAAATGACTCAGGATGCAGCAGAGGCACAAAGTGCATGGAAACACCTGCAGGAGTTAAACTATGAATGGGAGCAAAAATGACTGAGAAAAAAACCAAGTCCCAGTCAAGAAGACACCTCAGCAGACAGGACCCTTGGTCTTTAGAGAGAGAAATGACCAAGGGGAGTTCAGAGTCAAGGTTTGCAAGGTCACAAATGGTGTGGAAACAGAAAAAAGAACATCCCGTTGCTCTTTGTTTTCCCCAAATTACTCCCCAAGGAGTTGGTTCATAGGCTCTTCCTCTGATCACCTGTCTGCAAGATCCTGGGCAGATGGCCCCACGCCCAACCTCTATGATGAGTCTTTTGCTTCCAGACATTCTTCCTTTGCCCAGTTCCTCCTTTTCTACAGCAGCTTCAGCCCCCAACACTTTCTGTCTCTGCCTGTGCCCAGGGTGGAAGGGATGAGCATCCAGTTTTCAAAGTATTCCACTCTGTTCTCCGGATTTGCCCTGACCTTGAGCATGAATCTTTAATTTTCTCCTCTTTTAGCAAGGATGTGGAAGACCCACGGGACAGCTAATGTAACAACGATGCTTCAGAAATAATCTGTGAAAAAGCCATACGCTCTGAACAAGACTTCATATAAATACATGCATGAACGACATCAGGCAGGAAACATGATCTGCTAGAGCATAGTAGGAAATAGTAGGTATTAGTCTACACGTTTGTTTAACGCATAATAGCCAGGGTTCTCTCAGCCAGCTGGAGAAACAGAAAATAAAACTTCCTTCCCTTACATCCACATCAAAAATCCAGAATTGAAACTGAATTATCACACCAAATTCAGCTCATATGGGAGCCAACCGAGCAGAAAAATGCAGCTCCTCAGCAG
>NW_010556933.1:36845-45359 GCF_000687285.1 Phaethon lepturus
GAGCAATGCATGAACACAGCCCACAACAGGAAAGAAGAAAAGCTTTTAAATTAAAATAAATAAACGAACAGTAAATAAATGACACTGTTAAAGCAAAATGCAGCTGAATAGAAAATCTGCAAGTGAGAAATGGGCTGTAGGAAGTGGAAATGTGAGAAAGCATTTAAATAGATTAGAGAGAGGGAAGGTTAATAACAATAAACAAGATTAATATTTCACCCAGAACTGAAAAGAGAGAAGGAGGGAGCAGAGAAATATTGGTGCAAAGCAAAATAAATCAAAGCAAACACACAAAGCTTGGGGGGAAATAATTGAAGACAGGCAAAGTGAGGGTAGGAAATAAGGTGGGATGGGAGGGAAGTATTGACGCTTCACCGTTTCTCCTATGGTGGCATTACTTAGTGCTGCGCAAAATGTACATGATGTTATGTGCAGACACTGTTCAGGTGTTAACCGCGGCCCTTCAGGGTCTGAGGAGCATTTTCTACAACTCCCCAAATCTCCGTTTAACCAACCGCCGGAGTCAAACTACGGGGTACCCTGATGGGGTACCCTGATGGTCTGGATGGGGAAAACATCTGGGGTGTCACCTGGACCCTTTCCCTGAGTCCCTGAAGGAGAAGACTGCAAAAGCTCTGGGACCCAGACCGGGGTTTGGCCAGGTCCCAAAAACACGCTATTCATGTGCGCTGTTGATATTGCAATCACGCCCAGGGCCACTGCAAGGGCTCTGGGCTCCAACCAACACCACGGCGGTGGGGCGTGGGGGACGGGTGTCCTCTGAAGCAGAGAGCAGCCCAGTGTTTTCAAGCAAGGGGTGAAGAGAGCTGGAAGAAAAGCCGTGGCAAAGATAGCTGGGGTAGTGGGAAGTGCAGATGGTGTTCAGGAGAACACGGCGTGGAGCTGTTAGAACTACTTCTCCAGGGATGTAAAAAACAGAGGGGAGGGCAGCAGGGTGAATCCTGCTGCAGAAGCTGCGCAAGGTGGGCGTTAACCCGACGGGTGGCATGAAGGGTAGTAAAGAGTTAACAGAGCCTGCAAGTTTTAAGGAATAAACCTTAACCCACTTCGAGCTTGGCAGCCGGCAGCGTGTGTTTGTGCCAGCCCTTGGGAGCGAGTTGTGCAAGGCCTGTCCTTTCTGTGTAACTGGAGGCAGACACAACGTGTTTTCAACCCGTGATGGGGCAGCGAGGTGGAGCAAACCACCAGGTCCCGGGACATTTTGAATGTCCACACCCCCACTTTCTCTCGTCTTCTTTCTGGCGGGTGGCTGCAATCGCAGCTCTCCTCCATGGCGCAGAGAGGAAACTCTCTGTTTCAGCTCAGGGTTGTAAACTGCAGCCTCAACAGCGAAGGGAGAGGCCGTGGGACAAGGTGGGAAGTAGGCAGCCATGGGTGATGCTCCCAGCGTGCCTGAGTCATGTAGATGGTCCATCAGGGTCAGCAGTCAAGCCCAGATATGGACAGCATCAGTCTGACCTGGTCATGTCCTCTCTTCCTTCCTTGACAGGTCAGGGAAGGCTGGGTTGCTTCATCTGGCCATGCAATGGCAACAGGATTCGGTGAGGGACTGGAAGGGGCAGCATCATGAGATCCAGAAACCCCAGGAAAAAAGGAAGACCTGAGTGTTGTATTTTGCCTTTTCCCACTGTGGTCCGACTGTGGCAGCAGCCTGCTCTGTTCTTCCCTTTCCCAAAGCACATCTGGGTCTGTAGCTGACCTGGTAGACTCCAAAAACAGGACAGAGCTCCTCAGGTCAGCCTTATGGCAGATGATAGAGGCGACCAAACCTCCAGCTAGGAAGGACAAGGGTAGCCCAGATCCACCATGTCTGGCTGAAATACAAGGTGATCTGGCTAGACTTCCATCTCAGAGTGACAGCTGTGACGGTCACCAGGAGTCTTGCTATTGGCCACAATGGGTGAGGAGTATGAGTGTTTTGGGGATGTAGCTACCAACCAACAAGGGACCAAAGCCATTTTGTCATATTCCCTTAACCTCCAAGGTCCTAAGAGATAATTCAGCCACATCAGCTTGGAGGCTCATGGGGAGATATCAAACAGTACCATCATGCATGAAGTCAACTGCCGTGATTCACATCCCTGCCAATGCCCTGCTATGCCAGATCCAGACTGGTTCACCAAACAGGGCACAAGCCCAGCCCCAACACCATCCATGCCATTGGACCATCAACATGGCTTGGGCACACCCTCACCAGCGTTATCTCAAACAGTGCCCTGACATGGAGCTGCTACTTGGAAGCAATTTGGCTGTAACCATCCTGTTTGTAGAGGAAAGAGGTTAGAGTTATGGATGTGAATCATCCTTCCTGGATGATTTATTATTCTGTGGTTTATTATTCTGTGGTGGCATCTATGTAGCCAGGAGAGAAGATATTGGAGATCTGTGGAGTCCAAAGGTAAAAGGACAGTGGAGAAGGATAGTGGGGAGGAGGAAGGTGAGAGAGAAAAACCCATTACCGTCTTGGGATTCCCCCAAAAGTGTTAATGCCAGTCCTCCCCAAGGAGAACGCTGCTGACCACAACTGCCGTTGGGGAGAAATGATCCTCGCAGGTTTATTGAAGTTTGCACTTGTACCACAGCTCGGCTGGTAATTTCCACAACTGTCATTACTTTTTCAGTGGAAGTGGGAATTCCCCCTTGTCCGAGGTCCAGCCCTCCTGATTCTCTTCCATGACATGAGCAGTCAATGTGCAGGCACTGAAATGGGACCATCTGCTTCGCCACATGTTCAGACTGGTCCTGACAAGTGACTCTCTGGTCTTTCTTTAGAAATCTTGGGCTGCGATAGGCATCTGAACCATGCCAGGACAAAAGCTTATGAAAGGTCGACCAAAAGCTTTGCCACAGAAGATTTTGGCCAACATCTACAGGAAAAAGAGTAGGTGACAGCTCTCATGTTTGTCTTCACAACTGTCTTTCTGATCACTGTGGGGGTTTTGTGTTTGTTTTGTGGTTTTTTTTAAATTAAACTTTAAGATCCTGGAGTTACATGGTGGTGTAGAGAGCAGTCATTTGAACCTTCCAGGCCGATGATCTGTGAGAGAAACTCATGTATTACACAGCTGTGGAAGCAGATGCCTTTCTGAGAGCTTCAACAGCCGTCCACAGGGACACCAAGAAAGCCTTAGTCTAGTTGTCCATTTTACTTCTATAAGAAACAAAATTTTCCATGTCTACCCACTGTAAAGGGTAGGCACACACACCCCACCCCAGAAGGCAAGGAAACAGCCACGGGTTTCAAAATTGCGCTATTTTTTTTTTTTTTTTTCAATTTGCTTTAGGTTCTTGACTCATCTTTTGTGCGATGGGTATTTCAGACCTGGAAGTGATCCTCTGTGATGAAACCCAATAGCTGAAGTTTCCAAGGTTAGGTGGAAGCTGAGAGTAAAATGAGAAAAGCACATTTCTCTCTGTCTATGGGAGAGCTGTGATGAGCTCCACAGACAACCTCTCTACTTTTAAAGTTTTTTAGGGGCTCTTGGTCTGATTTTTTCCAAGTGGACCCCAACTGGGAGTGGAAAAACTCATCAGGAGTGGAAAAAGTCAGCACACGCGTGGGAAGATCAAGTTTCTCTCCTGACCCACTCCTGCTGGCCCAGCCAGGTACAGCATCAAAACCCCAATTGCATGGTGAGAACAAGAGCTTGGGCCATCCCTCGTTACGTCTAGAAACTTGTCACACCTCAGGTAATAGCCATGCTGAAACCTCCGCAACTGCGGATGAGAAGGGCAAGGAGAGCAGGGCTGTTCCCAGAGGAGAGCCCACGGCAGGCGGAGGAGCTGCAGATCAAGGAAATATCCTGGCTGAAACCATCCCAGCCTGACGGGTGTGTGCAGCAGGGCAGAGAAACAAACAGGACGATATCTGGGAACGCAATCGTATTCCTCACTGGGCAAGCAGAAGGGTATTTTCCCAGGAGGGTTAGCCAAAAATTCAAGGCTGTGGGGTTTTTTTTCTTTTTTTTTAATTATTATTATTATTATTTTGGAAAAGCAGGGCATGGTTTTGCTGGGGTGCATTTGCGCTGGTGGTAGGGCAGAAGGAGGGAAAGGCATCTGTCCACCTCAAGGACATCCCTGCACATTGCAGCTGGGCTTTGGCTCCTCTCACCCCATCCCCACCGCTGGTGGGGTATGGTGAGAGCAGCTCATGTGCCACGTTCAATCCCATCCACGGTCAGAGCAGCCCCTCCAAACCCATCTCGCCAGCCACTCAGCACAGCCAAGGGCTTGTAAATCTCACGGATGACAGCCTGGGAGGGGCATGGGAACCAAAAGCCACCCACAGTGATCCAGGGAGCACTACCAAGGCAGAAAAGCCACCCTGGGTTTGCAGACACCCTCCTGCTTGCCCAGGAAAGGACATGGTAGGAACAACTTGACCCATCTTGATTGTATACACTGTGTCCCAGGTTTTCACCCACTCCCAACTTGTTAAAATGTCTGGAAAAGGACAACCATGCCTTGAAGGGACTTAACTTTGTTTCAGAAAAGGCTCCCAGAGCCTCAAAATTGAGCCTGAGTGAGGAGAGGCATGCCCAAAGTCACAGGCGTGGGAGAGCGGTGGCTTTTGCTCCTCAGCCCACAGCAGCTGCGGCCACTGCTCCCACCAGCTTTGCTTTGCAACCCGACCATCGCTGCAGGAGCCGGGCGGGGGGAAGGAAACGGGTCTCTGATGGGAAAAGAGACCCATGAAGCTTTCCTTCCTCTGAAAGCAAAACCCAGGGACGTGCCCTCCTGTTTCTGAGCTGTAAACACAGCGCTTGGCATCAAGCCCTGGTTTTGCTCACAGTCGCCCTCTCCTGCCTCCCCGCGTGGAGGAAAACTCACTTTCATTCAATCTGAAAGGGAGATGGGGTGAAGGAAGCACCAACAGAAAAAAATCTGGGGCGGGCTTAGCACCAGGAGACCTGTTCTGCAGCCAAAACTCACCCCCTGTCCTCCGGGCACGGCTTTCACAGCAGAACCATAGAACCATGGAATGGTTTGGATTGGAAAACACTTTAAAGATCATCTAGTTCCAACCCCCCTGCCATGGGCAGGGACATCTTCCACTAGACCAGGTTGCTCAAAGCCCCATCCAACCTGGCCTTGAACACTTGGGGGGGGACCCCTTGAACACAGGGACAAGGCATCCATAACTTCTCAGGGCAACCTATTCCAGTGCCTCACCACCCTCATAGTGAAGAGTTTCTTTGTTATATCTAATCTAAATTTACCCTCTTTCAGTTTAAAGCCATTACCCCTTGCCTTATTACTACATATGGGGTATCTCCTCTCCTCTGACACACGCATAGCACCAAACAATGCCTCTGGTGTCACTTCCACAGCCAAAATCCGGCTGTGAGATCTCCAGTGCCCTCACTGCCACCTGGTCCTGATGGTGGGATGGGTCCTGCCCATCCACTCTGATCCCACCTCATTTCCCTGGGGAAGGGTGGTCAGGAAGGGGAGGATGCAACACACCATCCTGAGTGTGCAATCCTTGCACATGCTGGAATCGGGCACTGCTTCTTTTGGGTTTCTCATGCCAGTTGTACAGCATGGTGGGGTTCTGGCCAGAGCCACAAAATGCTATGATAACAAAAAAGAGCTGTGAACCTACTTCTACACCAGTAAATAAGTCAAGGACAGGGCACAGGCTCATACAATTGGCCACTACCAACTCACCCATGACAAGAAAGACCTTCCAGACCTTGCTCAGGAGATGGCCCAGGGCCAATGGGCCATTTGGATGTGGCCACCCTGCTTTGGGGATGGAAAGGGTGCCACAAGCATGCCCTACTGCATGGCCTCAGGGCTGGAGGACTGACCCTGCCCTGTGCTGTTCATCTGCCTGGATGGAGCCTCTCCCTGTAACATTTAGTCCCAGGAGCTTGGTGTCACCCATTTGCTTCTTCCCGCTCCTGCCAATGCGTGTGGTGCAGCATTTAGCGTGGAGGGTCTGGAGTGGGAGGTGAGATTATCTGCAGGGATGCTGCTGTGACAGTCTCCGACCCAGCTCCCTCTTGCTTCAAACAAGAGAAGGGGGCCATGCAGGCAGGACCATTTCAACAACGCCTGGGAGATGCTGAGCACCACTCCTGCCGGTTTCCTTGGAAGCAGGACAGCATCTAGGGGAAGCACAGGGTTTCTGCCACCACGCCTTGGCAACAGTGGGTATTTTGGGACATGAAATATAGTCAGACCTAGAAATTCATCAAGCTCTGCTTCCTCCAAATCCCTCAGCCCCACAGCAGGCAGCAAACCTTGGGGAGAGCATCTGTCTCCAGATACGTCCACCCTAGCAGCAAGGTCCACATGCCCAGGGAAAGCTTTGTACCACTCTCAGCATGGGGAAAGGAGATGCAGAGCAGCCTGGGGAGGTTCTTCTGCTGTGGTGAGGGGGTAAAGCACCACCCTTCCTCCTCACCACTGCTGACATCCAGCTGGGAACTGGGTGATGAGCAGACAAGCCAATCTCCCAGCTTTTGCAGGGTGGGGCACATCTCCAAGCTTCCTCCTCCTCACTCTGCTGTCTGCTGTGCTCAGCCGTCCTTCTCCCCCATGCCAGTGCTGGGGAGGAAGGGAGCCTGCCTGCCCAAGGGAGAAGCAGGTCAGTGGCAGGATGCGGCGCTCCTGCTGCCTTTCGAGGCTTCCTGAGAACAGAATCACAGAATCACAGAACACGGGGCTCTGCATCTCATCCTGGCATTGGGCTCATTCCAGGGATCAAGTCCTGGCCTTGGAGGTCCTCAGCACTGTCAGGAGTCTCAGAGCTGAACAAGGGCTCCTGGACCCCATCAGGCCTCCTGAGCAGCCTCAGCCCATCATGAGACCTGTCACCCTGCTGACGACACATCAGGCAGTGGCCAAGTGACTGATGCACCAAGCAATGTCCAGACCCTTGCCTTCACCTCTGCGTCTACATCCATCCCTTGCAAAAGCTCCTGTGTGAGGGGGGAGCAGGGGAGAGATGTTTTTCTGCGCTGTTTGCATGCCCGGCTCCTAACAGAGCTCCTAACAAAAGCTCCTCGGCATCACACTGAGTCAAAGAACAGCATTTCTGGAGGAGTGAACGACGTGGGAGCAGCCCCGGCTTTGCCATGACAGGTTTCTGCATCGCATTATGGAGAGGATGAGTGTTCACATCGGTTATAGCCGTACAGCACTGCAGGGTCGTGGGAGAGGCAAGCTCTGAGAGCACAGACATCTGCAGTGGGCGGGCAGGCTGACCCTTCCTGGTCCCAGTGTAAGGGCATCCCTGGACCACCTGGGTGAAACATCACCAAGATACTGAGTGCTAAGATCCAAAAAGCCCTCCAGGTCAGGGTGAGAAGCCCTGCATTGTTATCTCCTTCTTAAGCACATGAATCAGAGACACCAAATGACTATCCCAAGATCAGACATGAGGAAGCGGTGGTAGAGCTTGGTTTGAAGTCTCGCCTAGACCACCTTTTCCCCGAAGACCTTCACGGACTTCTTCCCTTCTCTACTTTCATACAGTTGCTGAAGACATCAGGCAGTGGGTTGAAGACAGGGTTAAAACCCACAGGTGAAGAGGAAAAAAGTGGGAATTTCCATTATTTGCATGCTTGGTGGGTTGCAGGTGCTAGTCTTGTTTTTTGGCTGTGACCATTTGCAAGAGGAATGGAGGGAGTTAGCAGAATTTAGTATTAGAGGAGCAAGAAGGTGTTCAAGGAGCCATTGTGAAGAGGGAATGTGCAGGAAAATCAGAAAGAGGGGACAGAGTCACCCATAATGGGACAGAAAGGTGCAGTGCCGTTCAATTTGATCCCCTCTTTACTCCCCAGGACCTCATAGGTGCCCAGAATCACAGAATCATTAAGGTTGGAAAAGACCTTCAAGATCAAGTCCAACCATCAACCCAACACCACCATGCCCCCTAAACAATGTCCTGAAGTGCCACGTCTACACCTCTTTTGACCACCTCCAGAGATGGCGACTCCACCACCTGCCTGGGCAGCCTGTTCCAATGCTTGACCACTCTCTCAGTAAAGAAATTTTTCCTAATATCCAATCTAAACCTGCCCTGGCGCAACTTGAGGTCATTTCCTCTCGTCCTATCACTTCTTACTTGGGAGAAGAGACCAACACCCACTTCACCACAACCCCCTTTCAGGTAGTTGTAGAGAGCGATAAGGTCTCCCCTCAGCCTCCTCTTCTCCAGATTGAGAAAATAAGGTTCCCTTCATGCTGCCCAGGCTCAGCCCAACAATTCTGGGGACGCCCAAGAGCCCCACAGCCATAGAAATGGGAGGGACAGAGGGTCACACCCCACTTCCAAGAAGCCCATGGCCACAGGATCTGGACTGAAACTTTGCAGGTACCAGCTCTGGGGTTCAGATGCAAATGCTCCCTCTCCTAGCACAGGGGCCCCAGGAGCTGCTATTAGATGCACCAGAATTACCCTGCACAGCCAAACCAAGGCACATCCCCGGTGTGGGAGCGGACGCGGGAGGCTGGCCCCGGGCCGCCCACCGGCAGGGG
>NW_010556933.1:45441-46016 GCF_000687285.1 Phaethon lepturus
AGCCATCTCGGCCCTTGCGCGGATGATGGTCTCCCCCCTGGAAATTGCTGCAAGGAGCATAGGCTTTCGTGGGCAGACAGTATTCTGTGGCCAGTCTGGCGCCGCAAAGAGGCACCAGCTCCCTCTCGTGGACTTAGTCTGGCTCTCTGTGCTGGAAACCCTCCAGGATTTCCCAGGAAAGTGGTTTTTTTTTTGTTGTTTCCCCCCTTCCGTAATTCCGAATATTCATTAGTGCACTAGACATAGAAGTTTTATGGAAATATGCCAACTTCTATCAAGTTTCCTCTTGTAGGTGGGGTTTTTTGATCATTTTGCCACCCCTTTTTTTTTTTTTTTCTTTTTTTCTTTTTCTCACTGAGGCTGGGATTCAAAGCAACTAGTTTAGGCATGTTAAAGGTAGATCTCTCTGATTCAATTGCCCTGGGCCTCTGAAAAGAGTTGGGGGTCTCCACTGAGCCCTTCAAGTGCTGTTTTCGATACCTGTCTTAGGAGAGGGGTGTCACCCCATAAGTGCCCACCTCTTTGCAACTTGGTGGGGCAGGCCATGCACTGAGGCATCCAGCATATAGATCGGT
>NW_010556933.1:46031-61297 GCF_000687285.1 Phaethon lepturus
GCAGGAATCCCCAAAGGCCATTTCAGTTCACTGCGATTGAAATCAGGTACGTTTTATGAACTCAAAAGTCAAGAATGAAAAGGAGAATAAAAATTTAAAAGGAAAACTCTTTTGATTTGTACCACAAATAAAAAAGTGGCTTGACCCCAAACAGTGCCGGGGAAATGCTGTCATTGCATCTTCTACCTTTGGTTTGGAAAACTCCTGGTTTCCCCAAAGAGCTGGGATTTCCCCGGCGCTGAATTTCCCACAGCATTTCCACCCAAGCACCCAGCAGGGAGGCGTCACGAGTCTGGAGAGGGACTGTCCACCCAACAGCACACCCTGGTACCGGCTGGGGACAGCCAGGTCGCTTCTCCTCTCTCCCTCCTCCCCAGGTTGCGTGACCCAGCAGGTCTTACCGGCATCCCGATGGTGCTGGCCACCCCACAAACTAAACACGGACCTCACACCCAAGAAGGGTGACAACCACACACAGCGAGCCCAACTGTCCTACAGCCTGGACCCAAAGGAGCCACGTCACAGCTCCCCTTGACGTCCATCTGACGAGTCCCTTAAGTATTTAAACTGCTAGTTATTATCTGCAACCAGGCATTTATTAAGCCATTTGTAATTGTTTGTTGATTCATCCCCATGCTGTATTCGCCTGCCAGCTCCAGCCACTGAAAGGACTCTGTGCTTTGTGCTGCCTCTTCAAAGTGCCATGCTTGGGCGCATCCTTCTCCTTGGACCTTTCTCCGTGCCTTGCACCAGGGTCTGTTAGCCCTTTGGGGGACCACAGCCCCCTGTCCCCTCAAGCCCCACGTCTGGCCCGTTGGCTGTTGCCTCCCCAAGCGCTGGCAATAATGCCGTGCCAAGTCTCTGGACCACACGCTTGGCCATCTCCAGCTGAGCTGTCTCTTTTGCACTGTGCAGTGCCCCGAACTGCTCAGGTGTTGCATCTGAGCCTTGCCTTGCGCTGGGGAGAGGCAGAAGGGCTCCTTCACCTCTCTCCCACCTCTCCCATCTTCATCACATCTTTGAAAGGGGTCTGAGAAGCGCAGTGCAGTCTGCAGTGATGATAAATAGCTATTTCCTTTCCGCCCACTGCACAACCCCTTTCTGTTTAGGGTCCTCCAAGCACCTTTCAAACCCAAGGGGTGAACGCTGCCTTGCACGGTGACACAGCAAGGGGCACAGGCTCAGGGTAATTTTCTGGACAGCCTCATCCGTGTGTTAATGACTGCCATCTCTCTGCGGTCCTGATTGGCCCTAATTCCTGGTCAAAATTAGTGGTTAGGAATCACACCCACCTCTTCTTCCTCCCCGCGCATCTCGGTTGTATCGGAAAGGAGTAATTGCCACCAGGGTAGTTGTGCACCATGGGAGGAGGGCAGATTTCAACGTCCTTGAGCTGCAGTGCCCTTTGGGCAAAGGGAATAACCCTTTGCTCTTCAGCTGCGCCCAGGATTATTTATTTCCCCTCACATTAGCCGTGGGATACAAGAAGGGTTTTCTGCAGCAAAGGCAGACCAAACCCAGCACAAAAACAGCCAGTTTTGCTTTAAAGCAGCAAAAAACCACCCGACTGTGTTTTTCTGCAGGCTGTGGGGGACTCTGTCTCTGCTACTGCAGGACGTGTAAATCCAACACAATGAAATATTAATTATTAGAGTCTGTCCAACTGGGATTCCTCAGTGCTTTCAGAGAGCTGAATAATTCCGGCACACAGGAAAAAAACACACAAGTCCCTTTTTTATGAGAAAATATTGTATGAGGAGTAAATTAGAGCTTTGAGCGTTCAGACTAAGGGATAGGAGGGGGCTCAGATTGCTTCAGGGCAAAAAATGCAAATTCCTATATAGGGTATGAAAGAGATCACGGTCTAATGAAGAGGTAAAGGGAGATGCATCACCCAGCGCGGCTCCTTCAGCACGGAGAAATGCCCTTGCAGCATGGCGTAACTGTGAGAAGAAGGGGGTAAAGGAAAGTAGAAGTCGATTAATAAAAGAGAGCACACATCTCTGAAGACTCCCGTTATGCAGCACTTCAGAAGAAGGCATTCATCCAGAGCAGCCACGGGCACCAGCCCAAGGCAGACGTGCTTGGCACGGCTCAAAGTCCCTTTTGTTCCCCTTGTTTACCAGAGCGTCATCCCTTGGCTGAGCAACGTTTCACAGATTTGGGAGCCCAGGCTGACCTGAGTTTAAGCATTTCCATGATTTGCCAGAACAAAACTCCTCCAAAAAGTGATGCCTGGGAGGAGGGAAAGGCATTCAGCAGCACCTCTGTCAATGAAAAATCTCTGAGCTCTCGTCATTGTTCATTTTTTCAGCTTCCTTCTACCCTAATTTCTCTGCAGCCCCTGGAAACCTCTACATGAAATATTTGGCCTCTCTGAATTCTTCTCTGTATTCTTCTCTTATAAACCCCTCCACTGTTCCTCAGCAGCTCGACCCAAATGTTGCAAATACTTTTCATCACCCTGCGGTTGCTTTGGGGGATGTCGGAGAGATGGGTAGATGAATGGCTTGCTGGAAGGCACGTTGCCAAGCGGTAGGTGCAGGGCAGCGCTAGGGTCACTTGGCTCAAGCGACAGCCACAAGCAAGCAAGGCAACACAAAGAAAGGGATGACCAAGGAACAGCTGCTAGAAATGGAGGTGGGGGCAAAGACTGCAGATAAGCAGATGTGCACAGATGTGCGCAGATGTGCGGGCTGTGCAGATAAGCATCGTTTCAATAAAAAGGCGGCACCGCAGGCAAAGCCAACAAGAAGCCAACATGCAGCTGGCGTGTCTGACTGTTAATGGGGCACCGGGAGATGTCACTGTCCCTAGCTCGGGGGTGGGAGTGAGAGGCTGGATGGAGAAGGTGAGGGGTGCAAGGGAGGACCGTTGTGGTTAGCACCCATTGCAGGCTCAGGCTTTTATAGACACGACTGCCTTTTTCCCTCCCCCAGCAGCAACCCCCTGAGTTTGCATAGTTTCCCTTCTGAGCTGATGCAGAGGGGGTGCTGGTTTTGCCCACATCCCCTCCCTGAGTCTGGAAGCTGCCACAGTGTGGCTCCCAGCTGCACCCGAGAGAAGGTAAGATTGCAGGAGAAACCCCTCTAGATATCTGCAGGACATGCAGAAGCAGCATCTCCCTCCACCAAGCTGCCAGGGCGACAGAGCTCAGGCATGAGAAAAGTGAGAAGCTGAGGTTGGGAGGCAACACAGGGCAGGAGGTGGTAACCATAATACTTTATCTACTCTGCAGCATGCTCGGTGTCCGTACCCTCCTGGGGGAATCTGACCGTGCTCTTCAGGCCTTCAGGACTGCCTTTCTCCCACCACCGCTGAGCAGGTGAAGGACGCTGGCACAGGAACCCCCTGCCACCTCACTGCCGAGCTAGCCTGGGTCCTGGGCACGCACTCAGGTTGCACAAGAAGGTTTGACAGCAATACGAGGTGTAGGAAGCCAGGCCCAGGCTGAAGTTGTGGTGTGGGCAGGTCTCAGAGCACTTCTTGGTGATCCTCTTCCACAAAGACAAAAAGCCTTGCACAACGAAGGGAGAGAGCAGCATTAGCAATGAATGTTTGCTGAGTGTTCCTCTATCTTGTACAGAAAGGAGATGGGCTAATGCGTCCCACTGTCCCCCACAGCCCTGAGGACCGTCACGGCCAATGAAACCCACCCTGATCCCACCACAGTCCAACAATTGCTGGTGACCAGCAACACAGTGTATTGAATGAGCCTTTGGAGCATCTGGCACCTCGCAGCATGTATCCTCATGTCAAGGCTTTCTTAAGTGTTTGATGGCATCCGTGAGACAATGTTCATGCCTGGATTGAAAGCACATTTCCAGAATTTTCTGCTTGAAGGAAATCATTTTATTCCCCTCTATATCTCTCTAGACTTTCTCATCCCCTCTGGCCACCTGCTCCTTCTCATCTCCTTGTCTAATCAAGGTTCAAATTTATTTATTCTTCTTCTGAAGGATCTGCTCTTTGTCATTCCTCTTCTCTCAGTGTCCCTGGCCTTTTCCATGCAGACATAGAGCAAAGGCTAAAGGGAAAGATCTCAATGTGTGACGGGGAGGAGGATTTCAAACTGTGTAAACTTCAGCACTGCCGGGCTGGGCTAACAAGGGCTCCACCTCCCGCGTGTGCTTCCCCATGACTCCTCAGCCCATCCATCCACAAAGGGCAACCATTAAAAATCCAGGCAAAACCCCACATCCCATTCCTGAGCCTCCGTCAGAGGATACGCAGCCAGCACATACCAATTCCTACAGAGGCAACGTTGGTCACACAGTACTCATCCTTGTCTGAGCACTTCTTGGCCTTCAGACAGCTCCAGTTGCTTTGCTCCCAGTCGCAAGTGTAGCAATACAGGGCATTTGCTGCAGGAGGAGACACAAGATATGGAAGATGGAGACAAAATGCCACCGGTCCTGGCAGCAAAAATTACCACTTTCTTTCCACTGACTCTCAAATGCACGAGGTGCCGGTCTGCTGAAAGTGGTGGGGCTGCAAGACCCAGGGCAAGACCCACTCTGCTGTCTGCATCCTCGCACATTTACACCCAACATATGTGCTCAGGCACACACATCTGTGCATACACGCACTGACGGTGCAAGTCTGCCCTTCCTGCCCTGCACTGAAAATAACAGCATGACGGGCCAAGGGTACCTGGTTCGATGTGATGCAGGGAACAGGGAAGGGCAGGGTCTGCTGTAGGAGTCCACAAGGTTGTCCCAAAGGCTTGGAATCACCCTTTCTAGTTGCTGGAGACTATTAGACTATAGCCTAATTGGGCAGTAAGCACTGGCTGTTGAATAGGGTTAATTGGGACCTCCACAGCTTAAAGAAGTCAGCCTCCCATGCCTGTGTCTTTGGGTGGGACTTCCATGTCCTCAAACATATATCCATTACTTGGGTTAAAAAAAAAAGGTGAGAAGAAGGGCCTTTAACTCTTTGCTGTGTGAATTCAGCCTTAAGACATATGCAGTCTAACATTTCTTTTTTACTGCCTAGGCTATCTAACGTGGATTAGGGCAGTCTTGGCACCGAAGGCAATCTCTTTGTCCCTTGGGCCTTGTTAACACTTGGAAATTTGTCACAATTGCTATTCTGGTAAGTGGACAAAGCTAAATAGCAGAAAGGTATTCTTAGGCCACAAAGAGACAGAAATAACTATTCCAAGAAATTATTTTTCTGCATCAGACAATGTGGCAAATTTCCAAGCACTGGCAAACCCTGTTCCTCTTTAAAAAAATGAGGCTAACATTTATTTTCTCTGGTTGCTTAACTGTCTTGTCTATAGAGGCTATAAGATCATATACTTTAAGAGGAGTCTGATTTCCTTTGCAATCTCTCTCTGAAATAAAATACCTAAGCTATAATGCAAGCAATACACCAATACACATCGCCCCCCAATACCCCAGTGTAAGGCTGCTTAACCCATTTAGTCTACAACCCAATTTCTCCCTAATTCCCCAACTTTGTCCCCAAAATCTCTGAAATCAGTAGGCTTGTCGGGTCTCTGAGATGGGCAAAAATCAGGGGCATTCAGCAGGCAGCTGCACAAGGCCAGATGTTGTAGGTCTGGCCCTGTCCCACTGCTGCTGCTAGAAATGGCATCACTGGCGGCAGCAAGAACCGGGTGCACGGAATTGCTGATGTATTGTGCTATCGTAGGCTGAAGCACTTCTTCAAGATTTAGAAATAACCACAGTCTTGCATCATCTCAACAGACAAAAATCACTGGAAAGTGTCTTAACAAAGGAAGAACAGTGGCAACTGTTGCTTTTTTCCTGTCTTGCTTTCATAAAAATCCAGTAGTACGTGCGTCCACAGGGAAATTTCCTGCAGAAAATAAACTTTTCACACATCCAGGCTGAGACGACAGATAAGGAACCCAAAGAGGAGCACTGTGTCCTTCAGCTGCACCATTGCAAGAGCTAAGGCACCCTCTCCCATGATATCTTTCCCTGGCTACGAGGCCACCCCGCCTTTAAAATACACAACTATTCTTTATCTAGTAGTGAACCATGGCACCTCACCTTGATCTGCGCATAGGATCAAAGCCAGCACGGCAAGGAGGGAGGCCTTCATCTTCTCTCAGTTGTCTCCGCAGCCCAGGAAAAGCACCCTCACCTGGGGACAGGATATATATCTTCCCTGCCTTTGGACCGAGTGATGATGAAGACAACAATTTTGAAAGAGTGGGCAGGGATCATGCATTATTTGAGAGGCTAGGAATGCATGTGGGTTGTTTTCTCACCTCGGCATTGCCTTCAGGCTGGTCTGATGGGTCCGGAGAGGAGTGAAAGCACTAAGGCAATTCATTCCATTTATTGCTTTTAATATTTTAATTTATCTATGGTCAGGCTAGCAGTGCTACTGATGTCTGAGTGGGGTTTTTGTACTGTTTAGCTCCAATCTGATCATCACATCTGTGGCCAGATAGTCCAGTGAAGGCAGCTACTCAAAGCAAAATGGTAGTAAGTGGCATAAATTAATGGCTTCATCTGGGTGGATTATTGCCAGGTGCGTTTCCAGGGCTAGACCTGGAGAGTTCCCGATATCTACAGTCAGGGTAGACCTAGCTGTATATTCATGGTTGGCAATATAAACAGGAAATGTCTTATAATTTCCTGTTTGCCTGTAAAAGCTGCTGGTTACCTACAAAGTCCTAAATGTTCTGCACCCTCATTTTTAGAGCAGCTGCCACAAGAGAGCAATGGCTCAATTTGGAGTTCAAATGCAGAGGCCAGGACAGTGGAGGTTGGTTTCCAGCTTTGCAACAGCTTTCCTTTACTACACCTGAGCAAAGGGTAAAAATATCTTGGTCCCCCTGCTACATGGAGCATCCGATTCAAAGTCCTGCTAGAAACCAGTCAGATATAATGTTCTCAGCCTTTACGATTTCTCTGCATGCTTACAATTTGGGTGGAGCTGGAGCAGATAATTTTGGCCCTTCTGCAGCCTCCATTTGACTGCCTGTCCCATTTCTGCTTCCAAGGAAAGAGTTACGAGTAAGTTTGGTGTTGGATATCAGCAGATCTCTCCATGACTCACCACTCACCAAGCCACCAAAGAGCAGAGAGGATGAAGCAGGAGCAGCCCCTTGGAATAAAGCCACTTGGGCAACCAGCTGTCTGTTCGCCCCTTCCTCCTCCACCCTGCAAGACTCGGTCTGCAGGAAAGAGAACAGGGACCCAGCTGTAGCTACACAGCCTGGGGTTTAGAAGATGGAGATGCAGAAGGAGAAGAGGCAAAGGCTCAGAAAACATGTGGAAGAAAGAGATTAGATGGACAAGAGGAGGGCTAAAATGACTGGGGGACCAACATTCTGAGCAGAAGATCAGCCAGATGAGCAAGCATCCCTGAAGCAGGGGTCATGCTCACCAGAAACATTCAGAGCATCTGATGGGACTAATCATTGCTCATCACAGTGAAGGCATGGCCAGAGGAAGTTCAAAGGGACACCAAAACCCAGAGCGCCTTCCTTTTCCAGGAAAAAAAAAAAAAAAAAAAGGAGGGGGGATTATTGGGGTGAGCTTTTTTTGGTTGATTTGCAGATATTTTTGAGGTTTCTGGCACCGACGTTAAACCACTGCATCTGCCAACACAGCTGATACAAAGCAGGATCAACAGGATGGTGAAGTCAGCTCTGATAACCCCATGAGCACTAACCATTCCTCTCCAATGGACATAGACCTTCTGGGCGTGGAGAGGATAAGCCACATCGCTTGCCCAACAGATGAAATCCTGCCAGACTGAGGGACTGCATGCCATCACACATGCCAGAGAAGGTGTGTCAGTCCTCACAGATGTCACGAGGAAGCAACCAAAGAGCTAGACCTATTCCAGGGAATGAGGATTGCCCAATGTAATTCACTGCGTGGTGTCCTCCTGCAGGGATGACTCTTCAGAGGAGCCTGGAAACCAGCCTGGGAAGCCAAGAGTCAGTGTCCTACAGCAGCGGGAGCACCCTCGTGAAGGTCTGCACTGATAAAGCAGTTTGCTTCAGCCAGATTTTACTGTTTTTTTTATGAAGATGGGAAAAATATTTGTGTAACTCTTCAGTATGATTAATAAGATGCATTCTTGATTTTTTTTTTTTTTAAACAAAGAAATGTGTCTGACAGTTTATTCCCTCACTTCCAAGGACTGATGGCGTGAATGTCTCCTCTCTGACACAGAGCTGGAGAGGAGTCAACTGGCCCAGGGATTCAAATCTGCTCCTCACTGGCAGCAGGAAGATTATTTTCAAGGCCACGGGAAGTGGTCCACCACTGGTCCGCTGGCAGGAGTGGTTTGATGGACAAGTGTGATGATGGACAAGGGTGCACGATGGGCCACTTGTCATTTTGAGGGTTGCCAGTGGCCCATTGAGCCAGACAGTCAGGAAGTTACCATTCTGGCCTCAGGTATGCTTGATGCATACTTGTGAGGTGTGGGACCGTCGTGGCTGGCATTTCCTCAGAGGCACACGGGACACTGAGGATGGTGGTGTCACCCTGAGTGGCCAACACATGGAAGCAGCATGACTGCAGCATGGAAGGCAGTGCTTGGCTGGATCAGGGCACGGAGCTGCAGAAAAGGTGCCCCAGTATCCAGCATCACAGAGCACAAATGAGGGTATAGCTGTAGCAGTAAATTAGATGTGTCCAGGACCACCTCCAGCACAGAGGCCAAGAGGTGGACATCAGCAGGGCCTCTTGTGAATAGTCCTTCCCTTTTGCTCTCTCCTCTGTTTTTTTTCCAGACATTGCATGGGACTATGATGATTGATCCGTGTTAAAACCTTGCCAGGGAACATGCTAGCAATTAAAACGATTAATTAAGTGTTCTGGATGATGGCATTACAGATCAGGGAATGTTCCCAGGAACTGTTTATTCCCCTTGCCTGGGTTGAGCCTTGGAGATCAGACCCTTGCTGGCATGTGAATCATATCCTTCAGGATGAGACCTTGGTTTTACCCTTGGCTGTGCCACACTGCACTACACAATTGTGTTGGAGCTGGCTAGTAAACACAGCTTTATTTGGCTACCCTCTGCAGCGTTCTGGCTGTTGAGTCTTCCTGGATGGAGGACAAAGATTAGAAGTCAATGAACAGAAGTCAGCCAGGGATCTGATCATCTTCTGGGAGCCTCATACTGGGCTCTTCTCACAAAAGGCCTCAGGACAAGTGTCCACATACAGAACCACAGCTACAAGGAGGGACAGAAACATCATGGCTTGGTCTCATGGGGTCTCTTCCATTTATTTGCCTTGAAGTTTTTAACTATCCAGCTTCCCTATGCTCATAGCATGACATTTGCCTCATCATTTCTTACGTGGCATCTCAGAAGGTTCCCAAATATTTCCATCTCTCCCAAGCATCATCCCAGTCTGTATGTATTGCCATTTCCCACCCAGTTGCTAGGACAACCAGGAGCTGCCAAGGGTTGCAGGACAGAAGAGTTTCTCAGCACCAGGTATGAGTGCACCACCAGGGGTTTTCCATCCTCAGATAAAACCCATTGAAAAAATTGCAGAATCTAACCCTGTCTTGTTCCCCATCTTTCATTTTGGGTGGGGTTGTGGTGGACAAAGGGACCAGGTCAACAGAGTACCACTTGTTTTTGGCAGGGAAGACAACAGTTTGAAGCACTCCCTGGGAGGAGAAGAGGCAGCTGTGTGTGTTGAGCACCTGCTGGGTCAGGGCAAGCTCCAGCTCTTCCCAACTTTTAGTCAAATGACAGTGGCCAAATATTTTTCTCCTTCTGGCTCTTTGCTTCCATCTTTCGCCTCCTACCCAGGGATTTCTTTGTGCTTGGTGCTGCAAGGCTCGTTCTTTGTATCCTTCCTGGTCATGGCCTCCCCAAAATCAGTACAGCATGGTGGGTTGTCACCACCATTCCCCTGACACAGGGCTGTCCCCACCTGAGACCTTCACAGGTGTTTCAGCACTTAACTCTCAGGGAAGCCAAGGGGAGCTCGGAGCTTAGCCCACACATAGGTTTACTGCAAATTACAAAATCACAGAACCATTAAGGTTGGAAAAGACCTTTAAGATCATCAAGTCCAACCCTCAACCCAACACCACCATGCCCCCTAAACCATGTCCTGAATTGCCACATCTACATGGTTTTTGAACACTTCCAGTGATGGTGACTCCACCACCTCCCAGGGCAGCCTGTTCCAATGCTTGACCGCTCTCTCCATAAAGAAATTTTTCCTAATATCCAAACTAAACCTCCCCTGGCGCAACTTGAGGCCATTTCCTCTCATTCTGTCACTTGGTACTTGAGAGAAGAGACCAACACCCACCTCGCCACAACCCCCTTTCAAGTAGCTGTAGAGAGCGATAAGGTCTCCCCTCAGCCTCCTCTTCTCCAGACTGAACAACCCCAGTTCCCTCAGCCGCTCCTCATCAGACTTGTGCTCCAGACCCCTCCCCAGCTCCGTTGCCCTTCTCTGGACACGCACCAGCAACTCAATGTCCTTCGTGTAGTGAGGGCCCCAAAATGAAGACAGGATTGGAGGTGCAGCCTCACCAGTGCCAAGTACAGAATTATTATATAAATGATATTATATATAAATTAACATGGATTTAAACCCTTTGCGTGCCAAATCACTGTGGGAGTTGGATCCTGCAGCAGCTTCTTTCCCACCTCCCATGCACTCCCCATTCCTGGGTACTGTGAAGGTGGCCAGGTACTCGCTGTGAGAGTCTCGCTGTGGGGCAGAGATACTTGGGTTCAAGAACACAGTGTGGGCAGCCTAGGGCCAGGTTACACCAAGGTGTTGAAATCCTTCTGAGAACCTGCCCTTTGGCTTCCTCTCTTTCATGCAGGGAAGGGAAATAGTGCCCCCGGGGCATCCCAAATCTCTGTTTACCAGTAATACCTGATTTTATGGTGTCTCTGGGATTCCTGTATTGCCCGAATCCCAGATGGGTCTGGATTAAGTTACATACAGGATGACACCTGTACTTGGGGGCATTAATATGGGTATCCAGCAGTGATGTCCAGGTGTCACAAGCTCCAGAGGTCACCAACCCTTCCAGCTGCCCTGGGGCTGGAACCACACTGCAGAAGAGCTTCATGGAGGCAGCTATGTCCATACCAATAACACATGGAGAGCCCATGCTCGGTTTCAAGGGCTGTCCTACAGTTGTCCACACTGTTTAACTGTTAGCATGCTCCTCTGCAAAATTTTGGTCTGACCAGCTAGGACCATCCCTGATAATTCCATATCTACTTTCCAACTGGTATTTTGAACTCAGCCACATTATTCTGGAGGAAGAGAGCTTGGCTGTACAGGTGGGCACCATCTGGCCCCAGGGGCCAGGAAATGACATGGAGCGTTTCATTTGCTAATATGCCTTCTCCATGCTGTCCCCGACTTTGTTAGGACCAGAATCTTGACAGTATACTAGAACAATACTATTGGAGAGGCAAAAATCATTATTTTTCCAGACCTTTTTCTATAAGCCTTCAGAAATTTCTGACACACTCTGATCTGGGACTGTACTGATCGGGATTGTTTCTTCCTCCTACTCACCTCCATTTGTTTAGCTCTCTGTGTAATTGCATGAACAACCTGACCAGGCTGCTTGAAAAAACCCAGCCATGCTGTGAGTCAGCATTCAATAAAAAAGAGAATAAATAACAAACAACTTGGAAGTGTTTTTGGTTTTGTTTTTTTAATGGTGGCTGCAGAGCTCTGTTGCATGAGAATAACTGGGAGATCCCCTCCATCCAGCTCAAGCTAGCTTCAGACTGACCTTTCCATTCCTGAACATCAGATGTTCAGAAGATGTTCTGGGGACAGATGAGCAAAAATGACTACAGGTGCTGGGCGACCAGGAGGGCTTAAGAAGCTTGCATGAGTTCTTCAACAGGAACCTCATCACAGTCCAGTGCAGAGAATGGGCCTGGTAACACTGGCCAGAAGTGCAGTTCCCAGCACGGCTGTGGGAGGTCTCATCCCAGATGCCTCATTGTGATTGAAGTTGTCCTGACTGCAGCAATTGTAAGAGTCTCGAAACATACTGTAATTTGAAATGCAGTTTTTGCTGATCATCTTTCTGTTGGTGAGTGCCTGGATAAAAAGTCAAATAAAAACAACCCATGAATCTTTCTCCCAAGGGCAAATCCTGACATTACTGTGTAAGCAGCGTGCGAGATCACCCAAGACTACATGGGTTATGGTGTTCATTTAACGACCCTCTGCCTTGCTATTCAAGCAAAGAAATAATTGGGCTGTAACCCAGCACTATTCGAGTTCTCCCAAAGCCCCATGGAAGGGGAATGTTTTAAACCCAAGCGTACTGGAGCAGAAAGGGGAGGAGGACACAGACCCACTGAAAACAGGGCTGGGACACACAGGAGTGTTGGGCAACAGGCTTGGGAGGTCACAACCCCGGCAGTTCATGGCAGTGGGACTCACTGGCACATGTCTTCTCAATACAGTCATGCAGGCTGTCTCATTTTTGGTGCACGGGGAAGTCGTGAGGCACTGATCATTGCTGGTCTGGTTAGCTCAGGTGTAGCACGTCAGCAAGTTTGCTACAGGAGAGGAACATAAATGATTTGCATGAGGTCAAAGCAAGAAACCCCCTCCCAGCTGGACCCGTTCCCATCCTCATGCAGGCCACAGGATGTAGAATAAGACACAGAGGACATGGCTGAGCCAGTTCTACCCTTCTACTATCCCATACCCAAAATTGCCAAGCACACAATTCCATGTAGAAAAACAACTCCTTCCAGGTGAGGGGGCAGCAGAGGCTTTCTGCGGACGTTGATGTTCAACTACCCCATTCGGCATGTAGCAAAGAGTCACAGGGCCAGAAGGGCTGTGAAGGTTGCACTCAGATTCTTAGCTCAAAGCTTAATTATACCCCCATCCATTATACCCCCATCCAAGAAATGCAGCGTTAGCTGCAGATCTCAAGCTGTGATTGGGTCTGCAGAGAAAACCTGAAGGACTCTTTCCAGTGACACATCGTGAGAATAGGGGAAGGTGACAGATGTTGGTTTGCCCTGTGGGCAGCCCAAGGCTGCAGCACATCTGCACCACAAGTCCTTTGGCAGCTGTGTCAGCACGAAGGAGAAGCAAAGCTGACCATGCAGACCAGCTCTTTATCTATTGTTATCTACTGACTTCTTAAAGACTGCTGGATTTAGAAGTTACGGATGTGGCTTCTCCCCCCAAAAATGCCAGTTCTGTCCATCCCAGACCAAGCCTTGCAGTAATCCTGAACAACTCACCAACATCCACGCAGAGGACAGCAGCCAGACATGCCATCAGGAGAGCCCTCATCTCCGTCTGCTCTTCTCTGCCTGCACGGTCTTCAAGGGAAGCAGCTCCCAACCCTGCGTGGAGTCCTAGCCGGGAGGGTGACCAATGCAAAGACTGGTTCCCAGCTGACACAGGTCAACCCACGTGTTGGACGTGTTCGTAGCCCAGACCAGGGGGCTGACACGTATTTGCAGGAGCCCAGTGCTCGCATCTGCTGTTGGAGTTTTCTGTGCTGCCTTTGCCCAAGCACACGTTCCCCAATATCTCAAAATAAGCCAAAAGAAAAGCAGTTGCTATCGATAGCAGCAGTTCCTCATTGAAAGAAGGCAGGAGATAAAAGGTGGGTAGGAATTAGTGACCAGCCTAGGAGGAAGCAAGGCCACCAAAAGCAGGATGGGGACTCTTGGACTTGCACGCTGTGCACTGGTCCTAGAGAAAAGGGGATATGCATGCTGGGTTCAGCAAAGAGGAACCATTGTTTGAGGACCAAGACCTCCGTCTTTGATTGCCCAAGCAAGCCCTGGACTAGCACTGGGAAGGCCTGTTCCCCCTGTGGCTATGCAGATTTCTCGCTCATGACTTGGCCCCAAGTGCTGCTCTAGCAGCTCCATTACCACAACTCCAAAGTTGGTGTGGTACCAGCAAGATCAGGGAAGCCCACAAGAACCGGAGAAAGACTGGGAGAAAGATGCCATGCTACTGCTGCAACCTCAAGATCTCATCTTATGGGCAAAGAGAAAGCACACCATGTATGTGTGTATATATATTATTAGTATAAGTGAAATCTTAAGAGTCTCATCCAAGAATGATTGTTGGTCTAGATCTAACTACTGCAGAAAAACAAAGAATAATCCTATGTAGAATGGCATTATTATTAAAATTATTAGACACATAGACACACTTACTGGTTTCTACCCCTTTTCTAGGTGTGATTCTCACCTTTCCCACTCTTGGGGGTTTCATGCTGGTGGCATTATTGTGAGTTATCAGCATCTGGAGCCCTGTGCTAGGAAAAATAAGATGCTCATGTTGATGGTTCCTTATTCCTCTCCCCAGGAGCCACTCAAGAGTCATTTCAGTTATGTTTAGTAACTTTTTTTTTTAACATGCTTTTTTTGTTGGTCTGCTGCTGTGTCTTACATCTCAATTTACTATACACACTGCCTTTTACATATGTTAGGTACTACTTTTGTACTGTTCATTACCCCTAAAACCAGCCTGCTCCAACTCCAGGTCCGCATTTCTTCAGCTGAGTGGTTTATAGCCAAGAGGTCTCCAGTTCCAGCCCAGGACCCCACCTCATCACCCCATCCCTGCACTCCTCTGCACCGCATCCCACGTCTCCCCTTCCCAAGACCTTTGCTGTTGCACCAAGCCTGCGTTTCTCTACACTATGTCTTTGGGTCAGAGTCATAAATACCTCATTCTACACAGACTAACAGCTTGTTACTGCTAACTAGATAAACCTACATCTGCACTACACAAAGATACACAGAAGTAAAACAAATTAGCCACAGCCACTTGGTCAATTAGAAAAATTGCTCTTACCACTCAGCCACATTAAAAAAAAGCCTCAGGAAGGTCAAGACAAGCTCAGTCAGAGCAAACCTAACAAGCCTCAATCCTGAGGTCTTGCAAACTCAGTACAAAGCTTACGGCCTGTTACCAGCGATAGCAATACCAAATTAAAGTGCTACGGGATAGCAGACCATCTTGTCCTAGACTCTCAAAGGGGAAAAACTGGACTGAGCTGTTTTATTTATAGAGTTGTAACTCCTGGTTTTTTGTTTTTTTCTTTTCTGGCACACAGAAAGGCACTGTGAGGACAATCCAGCACAGCCCCATGTAGAAGCTCTTTCAAAGGTGACAATATAAAAGAGGAGGAAAAAAAAAAAATAGGGGAGAAAAAAATCAAAACTATTTGCCCAGCAAGGGAGTCGGGGGTTGTGCAGCCGCGGCCAGCCGTGCGGCTTGGTAAAGGGGCTGCAAAAGCGCTGCAAAGCCA
>NW_010556933.1:61324-81926 GCF_000687285.1 Phaethon lepturus
GGGAAAATGAAACTAAATCAAACATAACCAAGAGCAATAAAGGAGGACATGACGGAAGGAGTCGAGACTGAACCACAGCCTGGTACAGCCCAGACCACGTGCCAAATTGCAAAGATGCTCAGCTCTTTGCCAGCGTTGCCAGGACCCCGTTGCATGCTCACGTGGCACATATCCTACATCAGGTCAAAGCTGGGTTTGGTGAAGCCCCCTTCCATGAAAGACATGGGGTTGAAGCAGAAAGCTGCATGAGACTTGAGGCTGTAGCCATCCAATACAGGGTCCCAAGGGAGAAGGAAAAGAAACATAATACAAACAAAATAAATTAAAAAAAAAAAACAAAAAAACTTAAAAATGGGCCTGTGTGCCTGGGCTAGGAAGAGAGACCAGACCTGCTGGGTCACCTCCCCTCACCACGTTCAAATCTCACCACCTTTGGAAAGGCAACCAGCAGAATTTGCTTTTGCAAGCACTCAAGGTCATCCCGTGCCTGTTTCTGTGGGGAATCTTTGTGACACTGAAATGGGGACAGTGCTGGGCCCAAGGATGCACAGGAGAGGAGGCAGGGGAGATTTAATCCCCCCAGGTCCTGTTTCTGACAAAAGTGGGGTTTGCAACACCAGGAATGAACTACGAGAAGTCAGGAACTGTTTCTGCCTGGGGGGACTACCAAGAAGGAAACATGAACCCTAATTAAAGCTGGTTGAGATAATTGCCACGCCATTCTCTTCCACTTCGGCAAACTAAGCCTTCAGGAGTTGAAGAGTCCAGCTATGGTTTGAGAAATAAATGGAAGAGATTACACAGAACATCTTTAAAAAAAAAACAAAACACCAAAGAGCTCCTTGATGTATAGGTGACCTGTGGGAAGGAATTAGAGACTTCCTTGTCTGACCCACCTTGACAGGTAAATTATCTGCCCTGTTTACGAGAGAAGAGGTGGTCTGGATGCAATCCACCAAACTAGAAACACCGCATTTTTCTGAAAGGCATCAGCTATCTGTCTCACCCTCCCTCCTGCAACACAGGGCAACCCCAGGGAGCCACTGGAAGCCTCAGTTTGCAGAGACCTCGCATCATGTTCTTCGCAGCAGAAGGAATTTATGAGTCCTCCTGCAGCTGTGACAGCAGTTATTCAAAGGCTTATTTCTGAGTCAAGCCAATCATTCATAATTGCAGCTTAATCCAGACTTGGATTAAGAATATTAAGTAATTAATTAATTGGAATGCCTCATGCTCCATCTTGCAGTGGCTCAGGATTAAGGTCTAGCAAGCCATTCTCAGAGCTTGGGACAAGCTTAGGCAAGCTGAGCTCTTCCTGATTCTTTATTTTGTTTTGAGTAACACATGTGCTCAGCTGGCCAAAAATATCACTACTATGGCAAAAAAGAAACTGTGGGAAGAACCAGCCTATGTCTCATCTACTCATTCCCTGTGAGACACCCACAACGGGCAGCCGTCCCCTTTCCACAGCTGCACGGAGCAAGTGCCAGGAGTTCTCCTTCGCAGGACACAAATCTGATATCCTGGAGTTTTATCCTTGCCTTGGAAGCCCTTCCTCTGCCCCTCGTTAGGCTGTGCTTCATTTTATCACAGGGATCCAATTTCTCCTAGGTTGATCATTTGCCTTCCTGTGCAGCCACTCTCCTTGGCATCAGCAGTGCCGCATTTACAAACACGTGGCAAAGGCTAATATCTGTGCAATCTGAGCTTATTTTACAGCAGTCCTAACTTGGCTGACTGTTGATGGACACAGAGTACAACTGTGTAAACGCAGGGAGCTCCTTAAGCACGTGTTTTATTCATGCTAAACCACAGATAGGATATTATCTCCTGCTAAACCATGTTGGAAAGGGAAATGCCGTGTTCATGCATACAGAGGCAGAGGGTCTGAAGCACAGCAGTGACAGTCTCAACTTAAATGCTGTTCCACCCCTTTCCTCTCATACCGACAAAAGCATTCCCCTTTAAGGTTTCTGTTCCATTTTTCCTTTTTTTTTTTTTTCCTTCTTCATTTTTGCAATATCAGGTCTCAAGGGAAGAAGGAAGGGGAGGAAAAACCCTCTGGAAACCCTTCACATTTCCTCACATCCCCACAGGGGTTTCCCACCTCTCAAGTCTGCCAGACTACAGCTGTTTTGTTTTCCCCTTAATCTGATCACTCATCAGGGAGCAGATGCAGAGCATGAGCAGCAGTTCAACAGCAAGTGCTCCTCACTGTGGAGATTTCATCACAGCCACTTCCCTCTCTGCACCAATTAGGATGAATCAGCCAAAAGCCCGTCTCTCCAAAGCACCTACGGGTGAGCAAAGGCCCTGCCATTAAGCAGATGAAAAAGCAGCTAAGCAGTTTTGATGACTGCCCTTCCTCAGGTCACCCACTGGGACCCCTTCTCCACCCCACGCGGCCCTGATGGGCAGGGGAACAGCACTGCCAACCCCCACCTCTGTGGAAAGTGGCTCTGGGAAACAGGAGGCTGATGCACTTTTTCATCAATGAAGATCAATAATGTATTGGCCGCACATCAAGAGCTTGACTCATCCCCAGGCGAAAGCATGACGTGGGAAGGTTTCTGACAAGCGTGGCTTGGTACAAGGGCTTTAGTGTCTGCAAAAGATGCCAACATGCAAGCTTTATGTTCCCATCTCTCTAGGATGCTGATGCAGAAGCAACAGGCAGGGACGGAGCCTCATCAAAGCCTGCAGCTGCTCAAACAACTTCCTATGCGGGGGGAGGCATTACGCGTACGCACTCCCAAGTTATAGATTGAGATGGTCCTACCTTCTTCAGCCACAAGCTCCTGCCACATCCCTCCGAGGCTCAGCAAGCCGGTGGTCAGTGGAAGGTGAAGTTCAGAGAAGCTCATGAAGTTCAGTGAAGTCGCAGATGTGGGGCTGAATGATCCCGTGCAACAGAGCAGGCTGGAGGGGAGCAGGCTAAGGGGGACCAAGTTGTTGCCTTCAACTATTTAATAGCAGGAGGCTATAGAGAGGCCAGAGCCAGACTCTCCTTGGAGGTGCACAGAGGAAGGACAAGCAGCTGGTTACAAGATGCAACAAGGGAAATTCCAACCAGATATAAGGAAGAAAAAAAAAAATTGCTGGGGCAGTGATTAACTGCCAAAACAGGGACCTTGAGATATGGTAGAGGAATCTCCCTCCCAGGAGATAGTAAAATTTGGCTGGAGAAGGCCTTTGAGCAACCCCACCAAAGCTGACCCTCCTTTGAGCAGGAGGTTGGACTCAGTCCCTCTGGAAACTCTCCCAACCTCAGTGTTTCTGGGAAAAGGTTGGGCATGGGCAGCAGATGCCAAAGTGAGACAAGAGGAACTTCTCACTATCTCCTACCACCCAGAGGTTTATCTTATCAAACAGACTCAGGATCAGAGCTGTCCTTGTGCCATCACAACAGTGCAGGACATCCCCAGCCCGCAGGCAAGGAGACAAACTCTCCAGTCCCCAGAAGGTTTTTTTTAAGCATCATTATGTAAGTAGAGCAGCCCCGAGCCCATCCCAGTATCAGTGTGAGCAGTCAGCTTTGTTCCTGATAAATTTGCCTTGAGGTCTCCTCCCAACCAATATGAACAACAAGCGTTTATGAAAAGCACATTAGTTACCTGAGAAGTTACAGGGGAAGGTACCACTTCTGGTTTTGCCTGAAAACAAATCATCCCTTTTTTTGTTGTTGTTGTTTTAAAATAAAAATAAAGGAAGTAATTGCAAAGGAAAAATGCTAAACTTTTGACTTTGCATTTCACTAGTCAAATAGTGGGAAAAATTCTAGTAGCTTGACTTTGGGCTACCCACTGCCTTAGGCAAAGTACAGAAAAAGCACTTTATTGGTGAAGCTGAGTTGGAAACACCCTTGGAAAGGCCAAAGCAGGTGGGGTTCAGCTGAGTGTGCCAGTATTGGAGTCACCAAATAACCTCCAACTGTTGGGCTGGGAGAGGGAACCTACTGTCGGTGGGGCCTGTGATGGGGGCATGATGCTGCTGCACAGGGTCCTGAGCAGTGGAAAATCCCCGACAGATTGTGCATTAGGCCAGACTGCTGCTTCGTGCCATGGAGGTATCAATGGTGCATAGCTCAACTTCTCCAACCTGTATCTCACTTGCTTATGGCCAAGGGCCAGGGCAACACTCCCCATACTTACCTGTCTCTCTTTAAAGCTTAGCTATTTCAAACACATTGTGTTATTCACCCCATGGGTTATGTGATACCTTGCAAAACACATGAACTCCCCACCTTCTTTTGCTTCATACCTCCCATGCACTCACATTTCCAATCTTGTTTTCACTAAGCTTTTTGACAGAAATAGTCAAGCCCCATAGAACTGGTTTATAGGGCAACACGACCCACGGTAACACCCTTTGAGGAAAGGGCTCTTCATTTAAGCTCCTGCAGAATAGCCAATAATTACTATTTAATTAGCACTGGCAGGTCTTCGCAGTCCTGACATCCAGAGCATCAGAGCATGGCCAACGAGTCCAGTGTTGCACAGATCCCATCTGCCAGCCCGGCCCTCCTCATCTGCTGCAGCACAAGAGGCAAGAACACGGCCCCTGGCTTCCTTAGCTGAGCTCTCACTGGAGTTGAACCACCTCAGTTTTTCCTGGGGCATGGCCTTATTGAGAAAAGGAGGATGCTTTGATAGAGATAGGGGAGCTGTTGAGGCAAGCACGGCCCTGTAAGCATGAAATATTGCCAGCATCTGTTTTGTGGACCCACCACCCCCGCAAAAACATGGTGAGGGTGGACAGGACCATGTGGGACAGCAATTACCCAGCCTTTCCACCCCCTTAATCCAGCAGAGGATCACAGCACTGATGGGAACCTGCTGGAGGAGAGGCCAAGGACCAAGGTACTCATTTCCCCCTAAAGCTGCAGTAGGATTTGCTTTCTGGGGTGTTTTTTCCACTGCTCCCCCAGCAGCTTTTCCAACCGCTGCAGCTGCTCTTACTAATGCAGCTCCTTTCTCTCACATGGTGCTTGAGACACGTTTTCCTCTAGGAAATACTTAGCAAAAAAATTCTATTGGTTCAGAGGTCATCCAGTTGCATCTTGCTCCTTTTTCTGCTTCTAGAAAACGGGAGCACTGTTTCACTAAGGGCTTGGCTAGAATTACTCCCTTACTTGGGATGGAACAAAACTTTCCACCACAGGTAGTGGCAAATATTCACTTTAACATCTTTTGAAAGCCAGAAATCATTTAGCAGGGTGGGCAAGAAAGACATCTCTGTTCATTGACCAAACCAAACTGCTTACCTCCGTTTCAGAGGTACAAATCCAACACAGGGGTCAAGGCACACTTGGCAGCTCCTGCTCGTTGCTTGTGCAGCTGATAACTGGTCTACCTTTGCCAGAAAAATAAATCTCACCACCATACAAATTGGTTTAGACCCCGGTTTAAGAGTCAGTTGCCTCACTAAAACCAGTGCGATATCCTGGGGCTCGGAGAGACAGTCCAGTTGGAGTTTCACAAGCTGTCGTGTCTCGGCCAAGTGGTGGAGCACATCCCAGTGCAGACATGAGATAAAACAGCATTGGCTTCACCTATGCATTTTCCTTACATTTGTCATAACTGCTATCAGGCAGCAGTTCCATTTTGGTGGCTCAGTTTTGCATACGGGCCCTCAGGGACTAAGCACAAATGGTTTTTGAGATCTGCAGGCAGGCTCTTTGCTTGAAGGCAAAGGATTTCCTATCAAGCCTAATCCCCTGCAGGCAATTGAGCATACACAGACCCCGTTATAGAGACTGAGCCCTGGCTTAGAGCTCTGCACATAGCTCACAGCAGAACTGCACCTTGGACAGGCTGCAAGAAGCCTCCCATCACCGACACCCAGAAAAATCCCTTCCAGTTTTAATGAAATGCACTTCAAGTACCCCACTTCCAACCAAAACAGCAATATTTTAAACACAAGAAGTGGCTCTAAATGAACACGTGGGAAGCACCGAGAGCTTTGGACTATCGAGACCAGAACATCAGCCCTGAGATGCCAGAAGGCTTTGCTGCCAGCGCAACAGCTTGCTTACACCTGCGGTTCACTGGCACATAGGCTAACTATTGCCAGGTACGTGCTGATGTCACTTTTTCTTTTTCCTCTGAAAAGCAGCCAATTAGGCAGCAAGCACCAGCAATTTATGCTCTCGGTCCCTGCCTGCTCCATGCCCAGCAGAAGCAGACTGGGGAGGATGCAGCCTGATAACGAAGCTGTCATCGCACCACAGGCACAGCTCCGGCAAGATTGGTACCACTCCCCAGCACGCTCACATCCCACTGGAGCCTGGTTCGGCTCCACAGCCAGCATCATCCTTTCCCATGACTAAATCTGTGGCTGGAGAGTTGTTTCTGCTACAGATAGAGTGAGCTGAGCCAGAGCCAACTGAAGGAAGTAGGAGAAAAAGCATGACCCCAAATGAGATCTCCTCTCCCAGACCAAGGTTTAACCACACAGGGGTGATTAAAGTACCCTTTTCTCAGGCCGAGGTGAATTCCACCCCTCCGATGTTGGATTAAAAAGCAGGTTTCATATCTTCTCCTCCCCCCTCCTCCTCCTCCTGCCATGACGTTCGCTCCCTCCCACAACATTTTTCCATTTTGATTATGTTTGTGCAATTGCACAGTTTGCTCCTCTCCTGCAGGTGAAAGGGCACAAAATACCCCGACATGTAAAATCCTGAGATTTTTCCCTTCCTCCCATTGCATCCCTGACCCAAGCCCAGGTCTTATACCACAGCTGCCTGTTTCAGTGCTGTCACTGCCTTGCATTTACCCGTCGAGCCAATTCAGAGAGTCTGAAAAGGGCAGCACAGCTCCACTACATCAAGGAGATAGGATTAGATCTAATCTTGTTGATCAACACAATTAAGACTCTCATTCAATCTTCTTCTCAGACTCCGGCGGAGGAAAGAAAAGATCCAAAACACTTGGCAACTCTGAAGAGGAATTAAAAGTTCACATCAAAGTCACTGCAGTCAGGACGAGTGTCACAAGTCAGCAATACCTGTTTCAACTAGAAACTGTGTGTTTTCTTTTGTATACAAAAAAGGCACAAAATTCCCATATCAAACTCTTTCACTAGACAAACCCCCCCAGCAAACCCTGCAAAAAGTGCGGCAGCAGCACTTGGAAAAAAAAAAAATCTTTCCAACAGCACCGAATGAGCGTGACGTAACATGAAAGGCACTGCCTCAGAATTCAAAGTCCTCATCGGCCATGTCGATCGCCCAGGCAAACTTCTCCCTCTGCGTCTTGTTGTAGATCTTCTCGATGGGCACGCCGAACTTCTTGCACCTGTACAGACCACAAGACAGAAGTGGGGGCGTGCTGCCCATCTCGCTCTGCTCCCACCGCAGGAGGTACTTTCTGCTCGGGGTGCAGAATCGTTTACCCATAACAAACTCCTTAGCCCCAAGTTCCTTAAGGAATCACCTTCGTGCATCTTTATCGGTAGTGGCACAAAATGACCCCTCCTTGCCCTAACCTCAGAAGGGACACCCTGCAAGCAGTCATTTGCAGCAAGGGAAGTATCAGCTCTGGACTTTGCTCACGTGCCCCCAACAGCTCCAGGGCAACCACCTGCCCAAACAGGTCTCCCTAGCCAGAAAAAGTTTATTCCTTTCCCTCAAAGGCTCAGGCATGTGTTTATCCCCTTCCCCAGACAGTCCTAGATGATCTGCACATCTCTAGAGGAATATCTGCCCCATAGCATGCACAAGACTTACCAAGCTATGGTAATCCTGGGGTCCAGGTAATTCAGCTTGGATGTGCCCAGAGCAATCTGCTTGTTCTCCTCCTTGTCTGTGGCCTGGACATTCAACTTGGCCAGCTGCTCTTCCAGCCGCTTCAACAGCTTCTTTTTCTTCTCCACGTTGCTGAGGGCAAGAGGAAGAGCAACACAGATAACATCTTAGAGGAGAGAAGAAACAGCAGAGGTAAAATACAGAGCAGTTTTCCTGGTCTGCTGGTGCCTGGGAGCATGATGGGAAGCCAATGAGCTTCGATTCTGAGTAGTCTCTACACTCACCTTAAGTCCTGTATGGCCTGAGCCTAGAAATACTCCAGAATGGTAGAGTCAAAGATGCCTTTCAGCACTAACAGATTTCTCATACTTTGACCCAATTTTTGTAAAAATGTTATTACCACCAAGGTTGGGCAAACACAGAAGCAAGCATCCAGCAAAGCCCATCTCCCTCAAATCCAGGCTCCATGAGCAATGACCATCTCTGACAATCTCGTCGCATCTCACCAACACAGGGCATAAGTAGAAAACAAGCAACCTCAGAATACAATGTAAAATACAAGCCTCATTTCTCTCCTCTAGCCTCCTCCTGTCTCTGGGTAGCAAGTCACATCTGGGCTCTGGGAGCAAATTTGAACAGACCCCATGCAACGACTGCTGCAGAGATCAGAGAGGCCACAATCCACCACTCAGATGTCCCACAAGAAAACCATGCATCAAGGTCAGTCTGTGTATCCCCAGCTCGGCATCCTTTGCACCATGGCATTTATAGGATAATTGCAAGCTGCCAGCTTGGGTTGAAGTCTCAGTACTCAGTGAGGTGTGCCCTATCACAAAGAAACCTCCCTGAAGCAATTGCAATTTGCAATCCTGCTGTTACAAGGAACCACCCACAAGACCTCCACACATCTGCCAGGCTGCCATGGGAGGCACCTGGTACCCAACAACAGCATGTCAGCGCTGGCGAGCCGCGCATAGGGTCTTGGACCACACCATCCCCATACATAGGCCCTCTGCAAAAGAGGACTGTAAGGAAGAGTCACTCACGCTTCTGCTTTGGCATCTTTTGTATCTTTGAATTCAGCTTTGGCTTTTTTCAGCTCTTGCTGGGCTTCCTCCACCTGTTGCTTCTTGGCATCGATCTGTGAAGGTAAATACAAAGCAAATCCATGCTCCTGTCCTCCCTAGAGGTTTCAGCCACCTCCTTCTTTCCCTTCCCTTTGACACATTGCTCCTCACTTTCTCACCAGCCCTACTCCAGAGCCAACAACTTGCCCTTGCAGCATTTGCTGGAACTTAAGTGTTTCTTAGCAACTTGAAAGAGATCCTCACTCACGAGTAAAGTGTGAACAAAAGCTGAGAACAATTAAAAAGTGGTAGTTTGAGCTATTTCTGTAGCAGACCCATGAAATTTCAGCTGGTCCTCCTGCAAACAGCCAGACAGGAAAACCAATTTCCCGTGGTCCCAAGCCAACTGTGTTGAAGCTGTGCCATTACAAGAGGCACACACCTTGGTTTGAAGATACCAAGTGATAAAAAAACAACCAAACAAATTCTGTGCCAAGTATGCTTCATCCAGCATTTGAGTTTACCCCATTCCCCCTCCACACCTGGGTTGCTGATATCACTGCACTGACTAATAAAAGCCACTGTTCCTGGTTCATTCCCTGCCATGCTCGATCAGCATGATCTCTTTAGGCATTAGGTTATTCATAGACCCTCTCCCTATCCCTCCCACCAAAGAAAAAGGATCAGAGGTAAGTTCAGATATGGGGCTTTCATTTTGGTCTGTCTCACCTTGGTCTGGAGGTTTTGCATCGACTTCTCAAAGGTTTTTGGTGTAGACCTCTGATGGTTGCACAGGATGGCCACGGCTCGGTTAGCTCTGTTATAGGAGAGGAGTTTTCCTGCAACATTGTCTTCAGCTGCAAATAAATGGAAGCATCGCTCTGTCTCTTTTCTGGGCGTTGGGGAAGGCAAGGAACAGACCAGAACAACAGCAAGTTGTTTGCCTTTCCCATCCTTCCTCAGGGGAGAGCAAAGCTAGTTGTGGAAACTGGTGAAGAACACTTGAGCATCATTGAATCTGATACTTTGCCGCATCACTCATGTATCTAAGGCAGGCAAAAATAATGCAACCAACCAGAAATGCAAGGAAGGAGGGAGAAAAAATACTCCCATCTTGGCTATCAGTTAGCCAGACTATCACTGGACAGTTAACTATTTCTCTCTTGGCATGGTTCCTAACCTTCTGCATGCCCCCATAAGATACATACCACCCCACAAAGTGGTGCATCACCTGCCAAGGAAGGGCAGGCAGTTCTAGGGACCCCAAGGCAATGGGTTGACATCGCTGAGTCCAGTGGCTGCACAATACAGCTGGTGATACCATGAACACTGTAAGTAACTCACAGTTAGTGAGTGCCTTGAGCTGCTCCTGCAGGGTGATGGAGGCATTGTAGGTCCTGAACACTTTGGCACTCAAACCATCCATCAGACTCTGGAGGTGTCTGTTCAAGATGGATGTCTGGAGGAAGAAAGATAGGACAAAGTGGAGGTGGGGGAGGAAGGAAAAGAACAAGCAGAAGCCAGGACAATAAAGCACTTGCTTTTCAGAAAATCATCTTCTGTGTAGGCAATCAAATTAGGCATTAAGTCTTCTGTAGCTTGCAGATCTACTTGTTGGGTTAGGGTCTCATCTGTCAAAAACTGGCACAAATTCCATCTAAACCCACAAAGAGTTTCTCTAGAAGTCAACAGTTTCTGCCCATCTATGCCCAAGAGGACACATCTCATGTCTCGTGTACAACACATCTGATATCTCTGTTCTACAGAGCACATGGGGCTGCAGCTGGACTGGAAACAGAAGGTGCTAAGAGTCAACTGGGGTTTGGAGGAAGCTTTACTTGTACCAAGAAAGCCCATCACAGATAAATCCTATATAACTAGAGAGGAGCAGCCTCTTCAGAGTGGCTTTGTAGGGGATGCAGGCAGAGGGGGAGCATGGGTGGCAGCACCCCATATCCTATACTGAGGAAGAAGAGGTTTTTGCAGGGGAGTAGCTTGAGAGGGAAGGTTGCAGCACATCTGTCCAGCATCCCTGTGCTCCAGAAGCTTCTCACACTTCTGCCAAGTCCCAGAAAGGTATGAAAGCATCAAACAGCTGAGGTTTGACACCTCCAACAATGTCCCAAGCAACGCGTGTGTGGGCAGGCCTTCCCAGGCGAAAAAAAAGCCCAAGCATATGAGTTAGAGGAGGGAAGGAGCAGAAAGCCATGGGTTACCTCACGGGTGCAGGCAGGCAGCCAAGCCTGCATTCAGAGAAGCAGAGATGCTACCAGTGCAGAAAAAGAGTGAGGCGGTGGGGGAGTGGGGAATCACAGCATCCCAACAGGGTGTTCAAACCATTACAGTGGTGTCTCTGGAGGTGAGATAGTTAGAGCAAGGGTAAGGGATGACACTGATGCAGCACCACAGCCTGGGAGCCTGCAGGCTGCACAGGGGTGTCACGGGTTAGCTTCTACTCCCTCTGGGCCACCAGCGCTGTTTCAAAAGCTTAGAGGTGACAACTCACATTGAGCCTGTCAAAGAGGTCATCTGCTGGGTCCTTGTTCTTCATGAACAGCTCCAGGTTCTTGAATACCTAAAGAGGAGGAAAAGATGGCCCTTATCAGGGACAAGGAGCAAATTGCTCCCAGACATCTCCCTCATCTCCACTTGCCTCCTCATCCAGATAGGCTCCGATTCAGACTCATGTAGTACACATCCTACCACACCACCAGCCTTCTCAACTTCAAAGGCTGCCACTGGGACTTCAAGGCCACTGGTACCACAGGCTGTTTCCCCCTATCTCTGCTACCGCTGAGATTTGTTTCCCCACAAACACCATTAAAATCATCTATCCCATGGGCAAAGCAAAAAATAAAATATTAATGAGGACAGTTCAAGTCCTAATCCCCACTGGTCAACTGAGGATGCTCCAGCAGGAGGCAGGACTTCTCTCACGATTCACAGGCTAGAACAGCCTCAAAAGAACTATCCCAAAGCTTCTTCCCCTTCTCCAGGCCAGGGTTAGCATGTGTGTGTCCTTGTCACCCAGCACCATTGCGTCTCACACACATGCTGCCACGGTGGTGTTAAAGCACAGGAGGCATCTTTGCAATGGGTTTCCAATGCAGATTGGGGACTGATGACCCCTGAGTGAACCAAGCCACCCAGCTAACCCTGCACTAAATTGCCACGCCAGCCGCTGCCTCCATTTCTGCCTCACTCACCAGCTTCTCCACGGACACTTTGTTGTAGTAACGGATTGAGTCTTTCCCAAGGAAGTCGAACTCCACCACATGCTCCTGCCCATCCAGCTCAGGGTGCAGCTTGATGTGCTCCACACGCAGGGAGCAGCAGCCAACTGTGTCTGCAGTCTCCCCTTCCTCCTTCTCATTGCCAGCTCTCAGGGCCAGCTGGAAGGAGACAAGAAGTCATCCACCCCAGCCCACCACAATTCCCCTTTCCAAGGTCAAAGTGGATGTGGACACCAGGAGGCAAAACTAAAAAAAAAAAAAAAAAAGAGCAAGCTTTCTGAGGAACTCAGAAATTCTCAACTAAATGCTGCTGGGACCCTGGTGGAAACCAAGCAGTGATTGCTTCCAGCAGATTATTTCCCTGCTCCAAGAAATCTTATAATATCCCCCCAGAAGAAAGTTATCCAGCTCTCCAGTGGGGCCTTTGCCATCATGCAGGTAAAGTCCAGGAAGGACAGTACAGCCCCTGCACTGCCACACAACTGCATCCTCACATAGGCATCAGCAGGTAGTAGGAGTCACCACCCTTCATGATTACTGCCAGATTCCTCATGTGGAGCAACCCTGGCTAGAGAGCAGACACCAAAAAGCACTACAGGGCAGGGTGGGGTGGATCAGGTAAGTTAAATCCCAAACTCCACATGGATGGCAGCCCTGGAGGCCAAGGTGAAGCTGCAGATACCTTATCAATGAAGTAGAGGGCCACTGCTCTTTGCCGCTTCTTCATCTCCTTGGACTTCCAATCGGCTCTGTACTGAGCACGGATTTTGTGGACAATATCCTTTAAGCGCCGGGCTACCTCATACTTCTGCCAGTCCTTCTCCCCCTGGAAAGAGAGGCTGAGACATTTCCACCCAGTGCCCCATGTTGCTTCCACCGCTACCAGTCAAAACCTGTTCTGGGAACACCTCCAACATCTAAACACTGCTCAAACCCCATCATTTTCTTGAGAAAAATCCATGAAATGGAAAAATCAGAGTAGAAACATCTCATCTTAGGTTTCTGTGCCCTCTGCTGGCTGTTCTGGACCTGGGATCCCGGCCAAGTCTGAGCTCCTCATAGTCTGGAAATGTCCTCCACCAGCTAGCAGCCAGCACACAGCAAGTGAGGAGCCTAGAGGTCAAGCACTGCATGGCCATGGTCGCTGCTGCTTGGACAGCACCAACGTGGAATGACAATGCACTTGCTCAGTTGTGCCCAACTTGCACGCAATGTTCTTACCTGCTTTGAGAACTGGAAATAACTTTAAATCACTTTCCCTCCCCACAGTGTTCATGCACTCCCATGGCACTACAGATGGTGATCCCACCTCCCTATCTGGCTTAAATTAATTCAACTCCCTAGATTCTGGTCCCTGTGGACCCTCTCAGCCCTGGCCTGGCTTTCAGAAGCCTTCCCTGGACACATGTGAGCAGCACGGCACAGGGATGGCTCTGCCAGCAACAATCCATCCCCTGGAGTAGACTCGATGACCAATTATCTCTGCCCTTTTCCCCTTACCACCCAATGGCATGCCAATTAATTTAGTTTATCCCCTTTTTTGCAGGGAAGGGGAAGAAGTCCATTTCTGTTGACATGCCACATCTCTGCTTTCCCCTGATCTTTCCACTTGGCAAAAAGCCAGTGACCCAACATGCAACAGCTCTGCCTGAACAGCAGCATCATGCCAACCTTCAGCTTGGAGCTGGGGTTCAGCATGATGTACTTCAAAGTGTTCTGGATGTTTTCCGTCCAGGAGGCCAGCCAGGTAACTGTGTTGTCAAAGCGCACCTCCTTCCACTTGTGCCCTTCTGGTGGCTCAGGGATCTTGGAGTCCCTGCAGGCAGAGCAGGGTTACATCCCTCAGCCCATGAAGAAGAAAGGTCAACTCATCTGCTTCTTCACAGTGAGCCAAGGACAGTCACTACACAGTAGCATTTCTTACAGAAAACATACATCCCGCCCAAAATTGCACCACAACGTGATCAGGTCTTTATCGTTTGGATAAACAGGAGAACTTGCTGGGCTGGTGGGGAGTGTTTTGAATCAAGCCCACAAGGACTTCATATGGGTGGTTTAAAACCAATCCAACTCACGTAACTTAGAGGGCAAACACTCTTAACCCAATTACTGCTCTTTCTCCTTCCAATATCCTGATGCTTCCAGACATCATGAAGGATCCATAAAATGAGGGGAAATGGATTGTTTGGAAGAGGAGCACAGGAGAAGGAGTATAGAATTGTCCCTTCTTTAAAGGGGCCATAGGAGCACTGCAGTGTTTGCAGTTCATGTCAAGTGAACAATGGGCACCAGTGGGAGATGGGAGCTGATGACCAGCTTCCCAGCCACTGTACATCCACAGAGAAACTAAAAGTCCGACCTAACTGCAGAGCAGACATCTGGAGGTGACCAGGAAGTGTCAGAACAGCTCCAATGAGTTCAAGCCTCAGGGTGTGCAAAGCAGTGATTGTAGGAGACAGCAAAACCCCACGGCAGCTCCAGGCAGAGGAGGTGTGCTGTTTACCCCAGTCCTAAAAGCAGCCCCACAAGCTCAGCTCTTCCCCTGGCAACTCACTTGCTGCAGTTGATGACAACATCTTCTGGCATGATCCTCTTCTTCAGCATGCCCATTTTGGGGTGGTCACCACGGCCACGGAAAAGCCCCGGTGGCTCAGTTTTGAAGTTGCCTATCTTCTCCCGGTGCCCATCAAGGATGCAGTACCCATACTCCTCCTGGATCTTATCCGCCTCCTCCTTCAGTTTCTGAAATGAGCAACACGCCACCATCATCCCACAAGATGAAACCAAAATCCCAAGACTCGTACCTGCCTATCGCTACCCTCCTTTCCGTAGAGAAAGCAAGGCTGGAAAGGCAGAACTCAAAGGGTTGGAGGAAGAGGTGCACATGAGTCCAAGTCCACTCGCTCTCTCCACCCACTTTGCAAATCCTCACAGTGATTCTGTCCCAGCATGATATGCTGATGGAAGAAGTCTGTGTGCCACCAGCCCCGTAGGTCCATCATCCTCTGGATAGGGCAGGACCCCAAACCATGGTCCAAGGATGACTTGTACCCTGAAAAGCCATTAAAGATGCAGCATCTGCAGATAAACTTAATGAGGAGAGGTGTGATGGTCATGGAGACAGAGCTGGTCCAAAGACCAATGAGGTCCCATTGGACATAACACCAGGAAAGGAGACAAGCAGGAGCCAAAATACCCCAAGCTGGTCCCAAAACATATCAGCTAGTCTCAGATGTCATAGGAAACAGTCCTCACCTGCTTCTCCTCTTTGGAGAGTGCTTTCCGTGCCTCACTTTTGTCCACAAAGTACTTGTGGATCTCCCTGAAGTCACACTTGTCCAGGTCCTTGATTATATTCTGCTCCTTTGAGGTCATCTCCTGAGCAAGATATGAGAGGGGCTGGGTAAAGCCAGGAGGCAAAGCCAACTCTATACAGAGCTGCTGCCTATGCCTCTCCTTCACAGAAAAGGAAATAAGAGACCCACATGCCATTTCTTCAGGAAAATCGGAAGGAAGCAGCCACTCCAGCTATCCTAGCCACATCCACCCAAGGACAGACAAAGCTGCCATGGCAGGAGGCCAGGTTGCCTCTGTACACCTGAGCCTGCACCCACAGAGAAGCAAAATACAACCAGCTCCGGGGTGTAGCAACTTCTAACCTCTGCTGTGGAAACAAGTGGTCCCAAAGCGTGACTGCAAGCAGCCTGCAGGCACTGCAGAAGCAGCACAGAAGGTATCTGGGGACATGTAAACATGCCATAGTAGGGGTCTTGCTTTTATTTGGGGACTGAGCTGTGGTGTTGTGGGACCATGAGGTTAATCCTTCAGAAGGACACATGCACAAAAATGTTTGTGAAGCTGTTTGCAAGACCCAGCACCTGCTCTCTTAAATAGCATCACTAAAACTCAGAGGGACAACAAGTGCCAACATGAAGCCCTCAAGGATGCTGCAGAGAGCAAGCCCCAACCCAAACCCACAAGAAGCAAGGAAATAGATCATGTAATTTAGAATTATCATAATTATATGATTATAAATAAAGAACTAAGCCACAAACCCCCCGCATCCCCTCTAACCCACACTGCAGCCTAGAGTCTGCCTGGGGATGGCAGGTTTAAAGGGGAGCACAGACAGCAAGGAAGCCCTCACAGGGAAGGTACCTTCCTCCAGTCATTGAAGAAGTTGTTCTGGAAGATCTCCTTGGTTGTGTATTCATGATCAAGCATTTTGGCATAGAAGGTGGCAATTTCCTCCGTGGCCAGGCTCAGCTTTAGGGGTTTGCCTAGGAAGGGAGAGGACCTTCAGAGTCGGCTATGGGGACAGCCCAACCCCACAGTCCCAGGCAGCTGTTCAGTGAGTCCCCATGCTCACCACAGTGCCAAAACAGAGACAAGGGGTGAGAACTGACACTGGCAAGACTTCAGCACTTCCCCACACCAAGTACAGCCCCATCCATGGATCAATACATAGAGCACTTGGCACAGCGGGATGCTGCCGCAGCCCATCTGCAATCACACGCTTCATTTTCTTTTCCAAGAGAGTGGAAATCCTGATTTCTGTTAAAGTCGCTGAGCCACAGGGCTTTCAGCAGCCACCACATCATGACAAGACCCAAATGAACAGTTCCATAGGATAACACAGAAAGGTTTGCTCTCTGACCATGATCACTTCCAGGACCATGCTGAATAGCCAGGATCCCACTTGGAGAGGTTTCATCAAATACCTTCCCACACAGATGGAAAAATCATGGGAAGCTCAAAGCTGAGATTTGTGCAAGATACAGATGCAAGAGCCTCTCATGGCTGTAAAGTAGATCTTGGATCGTTTCTTGGAGATGGCAAAGCCACCATCCTCTCCTGAGCTCTTTGGCTAGAGCAGTGAAGTCTAATGAATCCAAGGAACATCTTTGCTCTTCCTAAGAAACCAATACTTTGAAATAGCTTTTCTAGGCAAGCTGCAGGGAGAGAATCCTGTGAACTCCCAGGGGATGGTTCAATCTTACCTGTGCCAGACACTCTGGTTTTTGAGGCTCCTGATCTCCACCTGAGCTAGAGGACATGGTGGGTCACAGCCTCATAGCAGCCCCATGACAACCTACACATGCCAGCTCAGCTATGGTCCCTCCCTATTCAGGGCTGTTGCCTGGGCACAAACACGTTTTCATCCAGCAACAGTGATGCATTTTAGCAAACAAGCTATGTCGCCCAAGATTCCATGCCAAAGCCATCAGCCCAAATGGACACAACACAGATGGGTCTCCAACAGGTCAGAGGCCACAGACAAAGTCCAAACTCTATGCAGGACTACATACAGCTGCCAGGGTTTCTCCTTATTGACCAAAATTAAAAAAAAAAGTCTCCAACAGCCATCTATGTCCCAGCAGTGCCCTCTGGTGACAGCGTTGCCAGACCTCATTTCCCCAGATTGGCCTTTTTCCCTCCTGTAAAAACCCCACAAGGTATAGGAAGTCCCAGTGAGGGGGCTGAGGAGAACCAAGACCCCATGGGAGTGCAGTCTCCTCTCATCTCCAGCATCCTTTGGTCAAATCCCAAGGTCTTTCTTGCCTCCCTTCCCTTGATCTGTCAGAAAACAGTTCAGGGATGGAGCCAACAGTTCAGGGATGGAGCCAAGAGCAAGAACAATACGGCAACCCAGCAGGCATGTTGGGAAGCCAAGGACAACAGCAGAGACCTGGATCTGTCCTGCCAATCTTTCAGCCCCTTTACTGATGCACTGAGTTGCTCCAAGGTAATGCACAGTGGCCCTGGGGACAACATCAGGAACCATGACCAGGAGTCCTGAGCAGCCCAGACAAACCCGGCAATATCTTGGAGGGCAAGTGACGTGTCAGCCACTGTGGCCATGGGACAGGCAAACTGCAGCTCTCAAAAGCAAAAAAAAAAAAAAAAAATCACATTTTTCTGGGAAACCATGCAGGAGCTGACCTGACAAATTTGGTGGCTTTCTATGACAACATTGGTGAGTAAGGGAAGAGCGACTGACAACTACCTGGACTTGTACAAAGTATTGGATGCTGTCCCACACAGCATCCTTGTCTTTAAGATAGAGAGACATGGATTTGATGGACCACTCAGTGGATACAGAATTGGCTGATCACACTCAAAGAGCTGTGGTCAACAGCTCAATGTCCAGGTGGAGACCAATGATGTTCCTCAGGGGTTGGTATTGGGACCTGCGCTGCTTAAAATCTTTGTTGGCAAGATGGGCAGTGGGATAGAGTGCAACCTCAGCAAGTCTGCCAACGACATCAACCTGTGCGATGCACTCCCGCTGGAGGGAAAGGATGCCATCCAGAGAAACCTGGACAGGCTTGAGGGGTGGGCTCATGCAAACCTCATGAAGTTCAATAAGGCCAAGTAAAAGGTCCTGCACATGGGTCAGGGCAATCCCAAGCACAAATACAGGCTGGGCAGAGACTGGATTGAGAGCAGTCCTGAGAAGGACTTGGGGGTACTGGGGGATGAAAAGCTGGACATGAGCCGGCAATGTGCGCTTATAACCCAGAAGGCCAAACGTGTCCTAGGCTGCACTCAAAGCCGTGTGGCCAGCAGGGCGAGGGAGGGGATTCTGCCCCTCTGCTCCACTCTTGCAAGACTCCACCTGGAATACTGCATTCAGCTCTGAGCCCTCCAGCATAAGGACATGGACCTGTTGGAGCAAGTCCAGAGGATGGCCGTGAAGATGGATCAGAGGGCTGGAGCACCTCTCCTATGAGGACAGGCTAAGATAGTTGGGGTTGTTCAGCCTGGAGAAGAGACGGCTCCAGGAAGCCCTCATAGCAGCCTTCCAGTACCTGAAGGGGGCCTACAAGAAAGCTGGAGATGGACTTTTTACAAGGGCATGTAGCGATAAGACAAGGGGTAACAGCTTTAAACTCAAAGAGGGTAAACTTAGGTTAGATATAAGGAAGAAATTCTTCACAATGAAGGTGGTGAGGCACTAGAACAGATTGCCTGAAGAAGTTGCAGATGCCCCATTCCTGGAAGCATTCAAGGCCAGGCTGGATGGGCCTTTGAGCAACCTGGTCTAGTGGAAGGTGTCCCTGCTCATAGCAGACGGGTTGGAACTAGATGATCTTTAAGTCCCTTCCAACCCAAACCATTCTATGTTTCTATGATTCAAAGGTCAAACCCAAAAAACATCTTAATGAAAAAATTTTTTTCTTTTTTCTCCAGTTCATCTTGATAAGATGCACACAAGGACTTCAGGCAACAAGAAGATGCATTGCTTTCCCTCAAGAAACTTAGGGGCCAGGTCCACCACTGCATGTCCTGTAGCCAGGAGAGACTGAGCAGAGGTGCAAGTCCCAGATCCACACATGCTTCCATTACAGCACCCTAAAACCAGCTGCAGGCAGCCACACAGGAACTCTCACCCTGTCCCAGGGTGCTCTGCATAGAGGGGATGCATGAAGCACCCTGCAACCATCAGGGCCTCATTAGCTCCCCAATAACCCCATAGCTCCTACCACATGCAAAACCCTCCAGCTTTAACCCACGGTTCAAGCTTTATCCAGTGGGATATTCAGGCCCTTTAATAATTTGTGGTTTGCAATACTTCCCCCACGCATACAAGAGAAGATACCAGCTCTTTGACCGAGCAGAGTACAACTCCACATGCCTCGGGTCCCATCATAAAATGGACGTACCATCATAATAAAACTGCACATCATCAGGCAGCGGCTCGTAGAGGGGGGCAAAGTAGGGTCCTCGGTGCTCCAGCTGTGTCCACTTTACCCCATCTTCTTTCTTCTCCTCTTCCCACCTGAGACAGATGCAGAAGGACCTGTGAGAGCATCCCCACCCTGTGGTCTGGGACCTGGTCCCAAGGTCACACCAGGAAAATGCTCTACGAGCAAGGGTTGCCACAAAACCTGGGTGAGATCCTGTTGTCTCTGCTAACTGTCTCAGTTTCCCCATGCTTTCAAACAAGGAAGACTGCAATACAACGCGGGGAAAGGTGTCTTGAGGAAGGGAAGGCGCTCGGTGCGGGGATGCAGGGGGAGAGCAAAAGGGTGGATGGATCAGCCAAATCCACAGGGACAGGCACAGAGACCCCACCGCTGAGCCACAAAGGTCACTCAGGTCACACCAAAGAGGCTGCGAGGACTAAAACACTCCCCACTTTCCTCCCCAGACCTCACTTATTATTATTAAAAAAAGTACACAAAAACAGTTCATGTGCATATTCCAGCGGAGTCAACCACACCACATTCGTAGCTAGGAGACCACCACCCCATGCTGCTTATACCTACGGACTTGATGCAAATAAAATCTTAAAGCACCTCTCCTCCCTGCAGAGCAATTAGGATTTTAAAGTCATCACAAGTCTCAGCTGAGAAATGATGATTTTAAAAAAAATAATTAAAATTAAAAAAAGAAAAAAAAATAATGAAAGCACCCACCCTGAAGAGCAGAGGAATAACATTAAAAAAAATAACCCAGGTCAGGGGCACAAGAAGCCAACTGGAGGAGCGTTTGCTGGCAGCAGTGCGTGGGACAAGCAAGAGATCTGCGCTCTGCGGCTCATCGCCAGCCGG
>NW_010556933.1:81944-83698 GCF_000687285.1 Phaethon lepturus
CCAGCCGGTCACTTGCCCGTTAACCCCAGCGTCTCCGGGAAAACAAAGATTGCTGGGAAAACACAGCGAGATTCCACCCCTGGGAAGGAAAACTCCCATGCTTCTTGCTCAGCAACGCCCCGGAAGTATTTCTGACCTTTCTCCTCCCCACGGGAAGCGGGGTGGAATAAATCAATCTCATCAAAAGGTGCGTTGTGCCAGGAACACGTATTAAAAAGAAGATGTTAAAAGAAAAATCAGCAAGCTACAGAAAACTTGGCTGAAAGCCTCGCAGAGACAGGCAGCCACCAGGCTGATCCGCCGGGTGCTGCAGGGGCTCTGTCTTTCCTCCCAAACCCACGCGATGCCCCATTGCCTGCACTCACCTACCGCAGCCCCCCGAACCCGGCCGGAGGCAAGCGGGGGCGAGCCAGGGGTGACGGACCCTGCAGCCAAGCAGCGAGGAGGCGAGATGCCGGTACATCCCGCTGACCAGCCGGAGAGACAGAGAGGCTGGGGGGTGCCCAGCTCACCCCACGCATCCTGCCCAGGTCACCCCGCTACCCACCAGGACGTGGAGGTGGTGGTGGTGCCCAAGGCATTGCCATGAGAAGCCACCGCTGTGTCCAAGCCAAGTCTGATGCTCCCCACGTGCCAAGGCAGTGCAGCCTTATGGGAAATGTAGTCCCGCACGTGTTTGGGGGCAAAAATTGCTGCAAATCGAGCTGGTGTTCCAGCTGGCCTCTCACCTTCGTGCCAGTCTCCAGTCCCCCCCACTCCCCCAAACAAGGCATTACTTAGCAAAAAAAAATATGCATAATCCCACTTTTTGTGCCACCCTGTGCCCCACAAGAGCTGTCCCAAAGGTCCAGGCACACATGGGTGTCTGGGATAACACCCTAGCAGCTCCCCACAGCCTGGCTTTGCAACAGGTCCAAAGCATCCAGCCCCCTAAATGCTTCTTCTCTGCCTCAGATATTGGGGTGCTCCGGGAGAGAGTGACACCAAGCAGCTAAAGCCACCGCTCCCTGCCAAAATAAATACAGCATCTGTCAGCCTTGCTCATACACCCTTTCCCAAAGCTCTCCTGTCAAAAACCTTGAGTGGGTCATCCAAAAACTGCTGCAAAAGCCAGGGGCACATGGAAATGAAGCCCCTTTATGTCCTCTGCAACTCCCCGATACGGGTCCCGCTGTCTTGGAAGCTGCTTGGTTACAGGGGGTTGCGGGGATCGTCTCCTTCCACCAGCCACGAGCATCGCCCTTTCCTGGCTGGGCACCAGCAAAGCCATTTCAGAAGGAATATATATATTGTACATACTGCTGTAAGATTAAAAATACCCAACACTGTTATACAAATACTATTTTGTATTCAGGACCTCCTGTTATCTCTCAACCCCTTCCTCCTGCCAAGAGTGCCGAGTTCAAGGCTGAAGAAAATACAGCAGAGCAGTTACAAATAGTAATAAAAGAAAGAATTTTCACAGTTCTACCCTAAGAAATAAAGCTAAAACCCCAATTGCATCAGTGTTAGACCTGCTCACAGGCCAAAAGCACACAGGACACTCACCACTTCCACTTTTTTCCTGCCTCTTTCTTCTCTTCCTCTTTCTCCTCCTTTTTAGTCTTTTTGTTGTTCTTTTCTTCTCCTTCTTCCTTAGATTTCCTTTTTCGGGTTTTCCCCAGGGTCTCCTCCTCTTCACTCTTCTTCCCCTTCTCTTTTGTTCCCTCCTTTGGCTTTTTCTCTTTGATTTTCCGCTTTTTCTCTTTTCCTGG
>NW_010556933.1:83746-93118 GCF_000687285.1 Phaethon lepturus
CACATCTCCCTTCCCTGCCTCCTCCACCTCCTGCCCAAGCTCTGCACTCTGGGTCTCTCCCGATCCTTCATCCCCTTTCTCATGCACCTTCTCTTCCTCCTCCTTTACTCCTTTTCCGTCTTCACTTTCCTTTCCCCCCCTGTCTCTCTCCTCCAGTCCCTCTCCCACTCCTTTCTCTCCTTCCTCATCTGTCTTCTCCAGCTTTTCCTCCTCTTCAAACATTTTCCCTTTCTTTATTTTCTTCTTCCCCATCTTCTCCACCCCCTCTATTCTCACCTTCTTGCGCTTCTCTGCTTTCCCCTTCTCCTGCTTTTGCCTCCCACCACCCCATCCCTGGGTGCTGCTGCTCCCTCGCTTGGCTCTGCCCCGTACCCCTGCCCAATTCCTGCCCCCATTAGCACCTTCCTCCCGCTCCTCGATGCCCTCCATCACATCCCTGGGACTTTCCTCAAATTCATCCTTCTTGCTCCCTCCTTTTCTCAGCAATCCCTTTTTCTGCTGCTTCCTTTGTTCTTGCTTCTTCTCTCTTTTCCTTTTTGAGTCTTGGGCATCCCCTTGCTGCTGTGGGACAGGGGGGTCCAGATCCTTCTCTTCACCCTCCCTCACAGTGGTGACACCCACGTCCATCTCCAAAGCCCCAGGCTCTCCAGACAGGGAGGCAGCCCCACCAGCAACATGATCGCTTGGCTTTGGGACCTTTGGGAAGAAGCCAGAAGGGAAGAAAGGTTGAAGCTGGGAAAGGCAATTGACTATCCCAAAGCCCAGGTGCATGACAGGGGTGCAGAAGTGCCCTCCCCCGTGCAGGACTGGGTCTGGGGGATGACAGTTCCTCCTGGGTTTCCTACCCCAACTCCAGCCTTGGTTCCCAAGTGCTGCCATCCTGCTGTGGGTCCTGCTCTCCGGGGTTTGCGCTGTGACCTACAAGAAGAGCAAAGCCACTTCTCACCACATTGTTGAGCAGCAGCCTCCACCTCTTACATGCGGAGTTAGGGGACTGCTCCCAAGAAGCACTTGTTTCCCTTCAGGAATGGTGAACCTCATGAGGTTCAACAAGGTCAAGTGCAGGGTCCTGCACCCAGGTTGGGGCAACCCCCGATATCAGCACAAGCTGGGAATGAAGGGATGGAGAGCAGCCCTGCCGAGAAGGACTTGGGCAGTCCTGGGGGATGAAAAGCTGGACAGGAGCCAGCCATGCTGGCCCGGGCTGCCCCCAAAGCCGCGTGGCCGGCGGGGCGAGGGAGGGGGTTCTGCCCCTCTGCCCCGCTCTAGGGAGACCCCCCTGCAGGGCTGCGTCCAGCTCTGGAGCCCTCGGCACAGGAGAGACACGGACCTGCTGGAGCGGGGCCAGAGGAGGCCCCAGCAACGCTCCGAGGGCTGGAACAGCTCTGCTGGGAGGACAGGCTGGGAGAGCTGGGGGGGCTCAGCCTGGAGCAGAGAATGGTCCAGAGAGACCTTCCTGCAGCTGCCAGGGCTGAAAGGGGCTGATAAAGATGGGGACAGACTTTTCAGCAGGGCTTGTAGCGATAGGACAAGGGGTGATGGTTTTAAACTAGGAGTGATTTAGACTAGACATAAGGAAGAAATGTTTCACCATGAGGGTGGTGAACCCCTGGCCCAGGTTGCCCAGAGAGGTGGTAGATGCCCCATCCCTGGAAACATTCCAGGTCAGGTTGGATGGGGTTCTGAGCAACCTGCTCTGGTTGAAGATGTCCCTGCTAATGGCAGGGGGGGTGGACTAGATGGCCTTGAAAGGCCCCTTCCAGCCCAAGCTATTCCATGATTCTATGGTGGCACCCAAAGCAGCAATGACCAGCTCCTACAGGAACAAGATGGCCCCAGGTTGCAGCTTACAGGTTGAGGAAGCTCAAATGAGCAGGAACACAAGGTCTCCAGACCAAATGAGGGAGGCAGCAAGGAAGTGTCCCCAGAGACACTGCTGCCCAGAGAAGAGTACAGGTTTGGCAAGATTCGGCAGCACCAACAGAAAGCAGCACAGAGATGGCATCACACCGAGCATCATGGACACACTGAAGGAGATCTTGTGATGGCACGCACCTCCTGGGACTGTGGGGACAGGCTCCCCCACCACTCTCCCGAGGAGGCAGCCTGAGCATTGGCATGATGGGGAAGGACACAGTCTCATCATCACAAGCTACAGGACCAGGAATGTCCAGATCCATGACCTCCACCCTCAGGAACATGGGTGGGGAACACAGGAATGTTTCTTTGGTCAGCAAAGAGGTCAGGGAGCTCTGTGGGACATGTAAACATTAGAAAGCACCAACCTGCTCCTATAAAATACTTTCTCCCAAAGCTTCTCCAAGCCAGGCAAGGAGTTGGGAACCTCATCTCCAAGTTGCTCGTGTTTCAGAAGAGCAAAGCAAGAGATGAACAAGGGAGTAGCATGCACAGTCTAAACCTAGCCTACATCTTGTAGGTTGAGCCTACATCTCCACAGGGTTGAAGTGATGGTGTCCCCTTGCCCACAGGAAAACTTGGGGCTGTCTCCACTTGCTCATTGTCACCTCCCAACTGAGCAAGAGTCCCACGAGGCTGCAGAGCATCACATTCCCAGCTTGTGATCAGCACCACCACAAAGAAAAAACCCACCAACGTATCCAGACCAGCAGGTGAAAAGCACTCAGAGCCACATTCCTCCAGCCTATGCCAGGCAACCTTGCAGCTGAGCTCAGGCCCTCGCACCAGCCCATGGGTCAGGTTCATTGCCTGCCTTGCACCTCTCCTTGCACCCCTCAGCAGGGCCAGTACAAAAGCATAGCCAGTTGCCCTGATGCCACCCAAGAAGGAGCAGAAAAGCTCCAAGAAGGAGCAGAGAAGCCATATTTCTCCTCCCAAGGAGGATGGTGATGGCTCTCCTGCATGTCCAGGTGAGCACAAAGAAAGCAGAGCCACAATTTCTGCTTTTAGCCAAAACACCTCACAGACAACATTTCTGCAACAGAAAGGGAGATTTTTTGGCCCGTTTCTAAGAGATCGTTTAGGCTAAATTACCAGGCTGTGGGACATCAGAGCAATGCAGGGCTCAGGAAAGCCTTCAAGCCAGCTTGGGATGGAGGCAGTAAGTTCCCAAAAAAAACAGGGGCCGGATGCTTTTTCCGCACAGCTGGAGTACACATTACGCAATCTCCACTACAGTCATTAGGGCAAACGGCCCGGCAAAACACGCTCAGCCCCTCCAATCTCATTAGCAGCCAAGCACCAGTAGATTCTCATGACTCAGAAGGCAAAGTCCTACCACCTTTTGGGATCGGCTCCTTCCCCAGAAGGTCTTATTAGAGGCCTCTCACCGGACATGAAAGCCCCTGCCTCTAAGACGCAGAGAGGATTAGCCTGTTAAGGGCCAGCTTTGTGAATTTAACTTCCTATCTCTGCCCAGATCTAGCACAAGACAAGGAAAAGAAACACCCTTTTCCCAGGCTTTGCAAGGCTGGTTGTCCCCACTAGCATTTCCCCACCGCCTACCTCTGTATTTATGTAGGTATGTGCATCTGAGCGATCATGCCCTGCTGACTCCAGCATCCTTGGGGAGGTTGGATGGGGCCAGGAGCCTCCTTCACCACCCTCAAATCCCAGGATTCCACTTGCAATGGTTTTTGCAAGCTTTAAGGTCACTGAAGGCACCAGGACATAGCCAAAGTGTCCCATGAAGGCACCAGTAATGAGGTGGTCTCAGTGATACAGGAGGGAAAAATCAGGGCAAGAAGAGAAAGGACAATTTCTAGTTCTCTGAGCAAAAAGCATAAAGAAAAATGGCTCGACTTACCTTGAGGAGTTCTCCAGCCCCACTGATGGCCCTTGGTGGAGGGTTGATTTCATCTTCTGAAAGATATTCAGAAGTGTTGATCCGGGAAGGGTTAGAAGGACAGAGCTGGCAGGAGTACGCCAACAGCAGCATCACCCCCAAATACTCACCCAGGCCCTGCAATGGCAGCCACCCAAGCCACAGTGCCCACGTGCCACTGGCATCACCCTCCCCTTCCGCAGCCACCTTGGTTAGGAAGCAGGAGCCCAAAAGAGCAGGCCTCAATTAGCCAGGCTTTTCCAAGCATGAGGGGAGCTTTGAGGCTTTATGGGGTTAGGAAATCCCCATCTTGCTTCCAGCAATAATGAACAGGTATTTTATGGAGCAAATACATGAAAACTATCACCCATCCTCAACCACCTCCTCACTAGATGCATTGCTGCTCTCAGGGACACCAGCCCAGAACAGCAGAAGGGATGAGAAGGCTCCAAAACAAAGATGCATCAAACAACAGCTTGCGTTCATCCACACCAGCTCCGTCTGTAGAAGATTAAGTGACCCTTGTAGCAGATGGCAAGAGGGAGAGAGAGGTGGGGGACAAAGCCACAGGGTGAGAAATACAAGAGTGAAGGGAGGGCAAGGAGAAAGAAAAAGCAAAGCATAGGGAAAATGGGAACAGGACCTAGAAGAAAATGAGCTCAGAGGGGACTCAAACAGAGCCCTAAGAGCTGACCTGTGATGGCCACCAGAAATCTTATCACACTGTCTGCATGTTTGTTTTCAAAGCTGAAGCCAGGTTCTTCTGCTCCTGGCCATGCCAGGCTACGTCTAACCTCACAGCGCCCTGAAACCTATCCCAGCTTCACCCGAAGCTTGCCAAGCATCGAGGCTCTTGTTATAAATTCTGACTTCATTGAGTTTCTCTTTCGAAGGCTTTCAAGGGAGGCCAAAACCACACAGGGATTTTTCTTGAAAGCTGCTGCTGAGAAGCTGCTGGGTTAAGTCATTAATGAAAAAAAAAACAACAAAACCAACTGAGTTAATTATAGGTTGGCCATGGCAATATACACTTTCGTTCCCTGGGAATATGCCTGCTCTCAAATTCACAATCCTTCAGCCGCTGTCAGAAATCAGGATGGTAAATTCAGGATTAGGCAGCCACGATCTTCCAAAAAAATTCCTGCAATGCAAATGCCTGGCACTTGCACTGGGAACACCGGCAACACCAGGACACCAACCACAGGCACCCCTGGGGGGTTTCAAGGCTGCAGCTTCAATTGCATCCGTTCAGGAGAGTTTGCTGACATCTCAGACACTTTGCAAGAGGGATGGAGACTCCCCATGGGGAAGGGAAAAAGTATCTCTGCCGGTTTTACACACCAAGAGGATAAATGTGATATGTTAATGTGGGCAACACAAAACGTAGGGGGAAATCAGTCAGGATCTGTGCTCGCCAGCATCAGCCCAAGAACAGCAGTGAAGACCAAATGCCTCAGAAAGGGATGCTGTCGGGATGAGACCAACCCCAGCCTCGTGCTTGGGAAGTGACAGAGACATCCACATCCTGGTGTTCCTCGTTAGAGCTAGTTCATGCTCTTGGTCCAACACCAAAATGTGACTGATTCAACCCCAACGCCGCATGCATCTGAGCTTCAGGCAATTTATGCTTTAATTCAAGATGCTCAAAGGATCCCTTTTAGGGGTTTGCAGACAACCACAAGTTGTAGGACACCATCCTTACAGCTCCCCTGAGAGCAAATCACATGAGTGCCCCTTAATCCTTCAGTGCAGAGACCACCACGTACCAACCCAGATGTAGCTCCCTCCTCTGCTTGGATCCCATCCCGTAGACTCAAGCCAAGACCTTTCCCTTCCACAGCCTCTTGCTTTAAGGAGCTTCTTGGCCAAAAAGGAGACAGAGAAGGAACACAAGTTTTTTCTTATTAAAAAACCTTTTTGATAATCAAAGCAGCCCAAGGAGAGCAGAGCTGGACACGGTGCTCCCGTGCACAACTCTGGAGTGAACCCAGATGGGTAACCCCAGCATGGGACTTACGGGGAGCCCGGTTCCAGCGGCAGGGGGGGGGGGGGGGGGGGGCGGAGAGGGGGACAAAGCCCCAGTGATGCCATCTCCTCCCTGGCTGCCACCATCATCTCCCCATTCCATCCAAGGAGTTACCTGCTGATGATGTTTTCCTGCAGTGGTTTCTCCTTGACTTTGGACAATTTCTTCTTCTTCCCTCTTACCACAGGAGGCTGCACATCAGGACAGAGTGGGGTAGGAGAGAAGGAAGTTCATGGAATGGGTTTGATGCCCACAAAACACTGGGGACAATCACGAGGGTCACCCCAATGCCCAGGCATGGAGAGGGTTGGCTGGTACCTGCACCGTGCATGGCGTTTCCTCCGGCTCCTTCCTCACAGCCTTCGGCACCTCCTGCCCCTTCCCCGACTCGCTCTTTCGCTTCCTGGGAACAAGAGTGAATTCATCCCACCGAGGCCAAACCTACAGCAAACCCCTTGGTGGCAGAAATAAGCCATGGCATGATGCCATGCTGCCTAACCCTCACGTCCAGCAGCACCAAAAAAAGGGCTCCCAAAAGGCAGTTTGGAGGGATTTCCCTGCTGACCGTTTCAGGGCTGAACTGCAGCAAGTGTGATAACATAATGCTGGAGGCCCCCCAAAAATCCCCTGCCATGCCTCATGGCACCTACCTGCTGCTGCTCTTCGCCCCACTTGTCCTTGAGACTCCCATGGCTCCGTCACCCACCAGCTCTTCGAGATGTGGCGTGGGATTAAAGCAGCATCCCCAAGGATGACCACTGCAATGAGACAGGGGTGGCATACGGCCAGCAGCACCCCAGTTTTGCTCTTAGAGGACACCCCAGCTCAACTCCAGCTCAACCTTGCAATCTGCAGCTACCCACAGGGTTAAGCTCAGCTTTAACCAAGACCCAGGCTGAACATCAAATGGAAAAGCTGTGAGCTCAGTCCCTGAGCTGCTGGTGGAGGGATTAAAAATAAAATCGCTGCTTAAACAAAAGGAAAGCCCCCCCCCAGATAGTATAGGGTCTATCCACAGGTCCACACAGGTAGGTGGGGGTTGTGTGCTGGGGTGGATTTACACCCGCAGAGCGGCCCAGGTTACCCAGTACACATTATCCGGGCCCTAAATTACACTCAGAAAGGCACCACAGTGGAAAATAATAAAACATAGCAAAGACACAAGGGCAAAACTGAGATATCGATCCCCCCCAAAGCAGGCAGCTGTGTCATCATTGCCCTGCTAGCACTGCTCCTCTCCTTCCCATAGCTGGGGAAGCCGGACACCCACCCCCCAAAATCACCACTCCCCCTGGAAACTCAAGGCCTCAGAGGATACAAGAAATAAAGATCACATTCAAACAACACTGAGGTGGTCCCCGTCCACGAAAGACCTTCACCACTGAAGAAAAAGAAGGGGAGTTTTCAAGGAGAGAAGGACAAGCTACAGAGCACCACGAGACATCCCACAAACTTCTCAAGGAGTAGAAAACACATTGAAAACTTCCATGTTTTACCAGCCTTCGCCGAGCCGTGAGCACTTACAGCTGCTGGTGGGACCACGCTCGCTCAGTGCAGGGTGAGGTGCTCTCTCAGAGCCACCCAACCTGCAGAAGACCTCATGCCTGGCCCAGCAGCCTCCCCAAGGGCAATGCCCCTCTGCAGGCAGCTTATTTAAAGACTCCCTCCGCCCTGATTGGAGGCTCCTAGCCCAGGATGCACCCTGGGAAATGAAGTTTTAGCTCAAAAAGCTGAACTTGAGGAAAACCCCTAGCCCGCAGCTCTTTGGCAAGGGGACCTGCTAAGGGGAAAACGCCTTGCACCACTCGGGTGGGGAATCGGGCCAAACAGATCACTTTAAAAACAACTTCGGGAGACCCCCCCCGCCCCAGAGATACCCCCTCTGCAACTACGTGATTAAATTAGACCTAAACCCCAGCTTTTCTCAGCGGTCCCTTACCCATCAGAGCCCCACAGCTGGGTTTGGAGAGATCTTTGAGCCCTGACGCCGGGTGCAGAGCCCAGACGGTGCAAGGTGCTGCACGCTGCGGCCCACGAGCCCCATCCCCGGGCACCCATGCACCCCGTCCCTCTCCAGCCCTATTCCTGCAGGTGAGTCCATCGCTTTCACCTGCCCGCTTGGCCCATCAAGCACCTCGTCGCAGCTGAGCCTCAGAGCGGCCTCAACCATCAAAAGGACCTGGGGGTGCTGGTTGACAGCCGGCTGAACATGAGCCAGCAGTGTGCCCAGGTGGCCAAGAAGGCCAACAGCGTCCTGGCCTGTATCAGCACTAGTGTGGCCAGCAGGAGCAGGGCAGGGATCGTGCCCCTGGACTGGGCACTGGCGAGGCCACACCTTGAATCCTGTGTTCAGTGTTGGGCCCCTCACTACAAGAAGGACATTGAGGTGCTGGAGCGTGTCCAGAGAAGGGCAACGAAGCTGGTGAGGGGTCTGGAGCACAAGTCTGGTGAGGAGCGGCTGAGGGAACTGGGGGGGTTCAGTCTGGAGAAGAGGAGGCTGAGGGGAGACCTTATCGCTCTCTGCAACTGCCTGAAAGGGGGTTGTGGTGAGGTGGGTGTTGGTCTCTTCTCCCAAGTAACGAGCAATAGGACAAGAGGAAATGGCCTCAAGTTGCCCAGGGGAAGTTTAGACTAGTTATTAGGAAAAAATTCTTTACAGAGAGGGTGGTCAAGCATTGGAACAGGCTGCCCAGGAAGGTGGTGGAGTCACCATCTCTGGAAGTGTTCAAAAAACATGTAGACGTGGCACTTTGGGACATGGTTTAGTGGGCGTGGTGGTGTTGGGTTGATGGTTGGACTTGATGATCTTGAAGTTCTTTTCCGACCTTGATTCCATGATTCTGTGTGTGATCCTCAACCCAGTGCAAGCAGCGCGCTGGGAAGGGGTTGGTGCAAAGGGGCCGGGGGACTTTACACAGCGTGAAGAAACACGAGCTTTCCCCAAAAATGTTGGGTTGGGGAGGGAAGGTATTCCTTCACACCGAGATCCCCAGCCGGGGCGAGTAGCGGGGCCACGCATTCCCCTGGGAAGGTGCCGCCCGGTTCACGGCCAGGAGCGGAAAACCTCGGAGGCAGGGCTGGCTCCGGGAAAGCCTCTTTGATCCCCGTTGCGCCACCCAGGGAAAAAGCACCCAAGCCACCTTTCTTGCTGGATGAGTAAAAGTTGTCAAGGGATGGGAGCCGGCCCCAGGGCAGGGAGCAGGAGAGGACGACTTCATGCCAGGGCTTGTTCGCTCCCGGCCGCCTCCTGACAAGCCAAGGTCCGGCATATATCTGATTTTCTTCCATTTTCATTCCAGGTCCCATATAGATTTGTTCAGCCCTGGTGCTTGATGAAGTTTTCTCCCAAGCTCTCCACACCAGTTGGAATATCTGCCATGGACAACGATGGGGTTTGCAGGATAGATGAGCTGGGAGAACCCTGTCCTAGTCTAGACCTGCTCCAATTTGCCTATACATCCAACCCAAACAGAACCTGGGTTGAGCCTCTTAATAATTAAGATGGGTCTTACTTATGTATATTTTTATATATTTTTATATATTA